>NC_134359.1:249351902-249414402 GCF_048569485.1 Anomaloglossus baeobatrachus
ACTTTAGATAGAGCCCAAGGTATTTAGGCCATCTTGTTTGTTGCTCACTACCTTGAGAGGGGCAGAATATGGTCCATTACAGGGTCCCCGCAGTCGTACAGTGTTTTCTATTAAGCGTCGTATACTCCATTATTGAGGAGGATGACGACGATGACTGCGGGGAGCCCGAGGAGGATGACTAAGGGCTCTCATATATGTCTATGAGGCTGTCGCGCTCCAGTCAGGAGCCCCCCGGTCAGTCCGTTGCTTTGCGGTCTCTCTGTGAACGGACAGGCCAGGGGTCTCTTATGCCAAGTGTGACAACCTCACAAAAATATATGAAACGATCATGCTGTGGTTGGGAATGTTGCGGCCAGTCTGTGCATTCTGGTCTGTGCACGGATATCTAAAAGAGTCCTTAGAAAGAGTTTGCTCTTCCATAAACATCGCCACACTAGCCCTTAGGATGTATCTGGTGTCACAGCTCCGCCAAAGTCATGTGAATGGGGACACGTTCTGATCCTGGAAAATCTCTCTAAGGCCTGAAACACACAGCCGTGAAAACCACGTCCGTGTAAAACGGGCCGTTTTTCGGGTCAGTTTTCCGTTTTTTAGGTCCGTTTTTATGGTATGTGTGGCCTGCGTATGTATCCCGTATGCTAACCGTATGTGTGTGAAATGTTCTTGTGTGCGTGAGTGAAATAACTGACGTGTGTGTGTTCGTGTAAAATGTTCCGTGTGTGTGTGTGATGCACAATGTCGTTGATGCATGTCGGCAGACAGCAGACAGAGTTACGCGATGAGAATGAACTCAGGTGAACTTCACCCGACTTCATTGTCATGCTGCGGCTCTTTCTGTGTGCCGCGTAATGATTAGCGGTCACCCGTGAAGGACTCACCGGTGACCGCTAATCCTTTGACTGAATTTAGCAGGCGTCTCTCATACTTATCGTTCCCCGATCTCCGGCGCGGTGCTGCACGGCAGTTTTAAGAACTTTGGCGGCTATTACTTTTTTGAAAAAGCCGGCCGCCCATTAATCAATCTAGTATTCCCTGCTTTACCCGCCCACCGGCGCCTGTGATTGGTTGCAGTCACACACGCCCACCACGCTGAGTGACAGCTGTCTCACTGCACCCAATCACAGCAGCCGGTGGGCGTGTCTATACTGTGTAGTAAAATAAATAATGTAAACATAAACATACACACAAAATTGATTACATTAATAATAAACCATTAAGATTACAGAAAATAAGCCATAATGCAGTGAGTATATGTCGAGGTCTGACACGGCTACGCGCTTTGTCGCACCCTAATGACATCATCAGTTTACATATGCCTGTGGGCGTGACTACACAGTACTGCTGAATTTATTACATAATTATTTTAAAAAAAAAAATAACGTGTGGTTCCCAACCCAATTATAAACCAGCCAGGGAAACTCACACTGCACATCAGCTGAGCTGTCACTGAGGTTACCCGCGGCCACCGCTGGATCCAGCGGTGGCCGCAGGTAACCTCAGTGACAGCTCAGCTGATCGCGCTACTCACCTCATTTGTTGCATGGAGCTGACAGGAGCGGCGGTGTATTCTGCAGCTCCTGTCACCTGCATGTAGCAGAGCTGGATGCGACGCTGGAGGACCATGGATTACGCCGGACATGGAGGGCTTTGTCGGGGTTAATAAATTGGTGATGAGGAACTTTGTTAGTGTTTTTTATTTCTAATAAATTATTTTTTCGTGTGTGTGTGTGTTTTTTAATGTCACTTACAGATTAATCATGGAAGGTATCTCGGGGAGACGCCTGACATGATTAATCTAGGACTTATTGGCAGCTATGGGCTGCCAATAACTCCTTATTACCCCGATTTGCCAACGCACCAGGGCAAATCGGGAAGAGCCGGGAAAAGTGCCAGAGCAGTCTCATCTAATTGATGAGGCTATTCTGGCCATCAGAGGGCCGATATTGTTAGGTTGGGTGGCTCCCCATAACGTGGGCTCCCCATCCTGAGAATACCTGCCTTCTGCAGTGTGAGTTTCCCTGGCTGGTTTATAATTGGGTTGGGAACCACACGTTATTTTTTTTTTAAAATAATTATGTAATAAATTCAGCAGTACTGTGTAGTCACGCCCACAGGCATATGTAAACTGATGATGTCATTAGGGTGCGACAAAGCGCGTAGCCGTGTCAGACCTGGACATATACTCACTGCATTATGGCTTATTTTCTGTAATCTTAATGGTTTATTATTAATGTAATCAATTTTGTGTGTATATTTATGACATATTTTGCAAACTTTCAAGGAATAGCATCGTGCCGTCGTGTTCGACATTTAGGTAAGTATTTATTTTGTTGCTAATGATATTACAAATAATATATGTGTAAACTATATCATGTTTACATGATCATCATATTCTTTTTAATATAGTATGTTATTTTGCAAAAAACATTATTAAAAAAATAAAATATAATAAACAATTAAATAAACATAGATATTATTTTCAAACATCAGTCTTTATTTAACATCATAAAGATTGTGAAATAATATTTTTTCATATTGATTAAGCAACTGAGCCTATTTAAAATGACTCAAATTTGTTAAAAAACATAATATAACAATAATAATACTTTTTGATACATACATTATTTTTAAATCAAAACATTAAAGATCTTATGCATATTTTTAAAAATGACCAAAAAAAACCATGCAAAACAATTAATATCAGCCTTGTAATATATGTGTTTTTTAATGCAACATTTTAATACATTTTTTAATAATTCAATTTTTATTAAGAATAAAAAAAAAAAATATTTAGTATATGAAAATAAAAATTAAACAAATAAATTATTCATAAAATGCATCGTTACTATTACCCGACTCTTGACTCACACTTATGTGACAATCTGCTTCTGCAGATGTTAGAGTAACACTTGTTGTAGGTATAGTTCGACTGGTACATGGCAATATTGTCACATCAGCACCTGAGGTAGAAGGTAATACCTGTGTGTTTTGAGCATACACAGATTGCCCAATCGGTTTACTATAGATAATATTTGGCTGATTTTGTAGTTGTTGAGTGTATGGATAAGGATTTGGAATGTGTGGGGTCTGTAATAGTGATTGTGCACTAGTTTGGCCATGGAACAAAGATGGATTTACATTTAATATTGGATTTATACTTTGTAGAGTTGGATAAATTGTAGGATTTATTTGAGCTTGACTTAGTTGCTGGATTTGACTGGGGAAAGTAGGGTTAACATTAACTGTTGATGGTAATGTACTAGTTGAGGGCATGTTTGTATGTTGGGCAGGCCACATTGATATATGAGAAGGTTGTGGGACATTTAATATGTTTGGAATATCATAGGTTCGAGAAGTAGGATTTGTCAACTGACTAGTGATATCAGTTGTAGTTGGTTGGTTAGACATTGGTATAGATTGTGTTGGGGCAACATCAATACTAGTGTCATGGAAATTAGTGCGCCACTGCTCTATTGTTAGTAGCACATTATTTGGGAATGGATTTTTTTGACAGGCATCTATAAGGGTAATTATAGCAGCCCTAACCCTATCCTGATGTTCTGAATGTATTTTGGATAGACTTGTTGGCAATGATCTACAAAACCGTTCACAATCAGTTTCTGGAATTAAACTATTCATAATATTCATAACTCTTGTGTCTATTAATTCGGGCAAACTTCTCATATCATCCCCCCTTCTCATTCTTCGACCCCTTAGTGTTAAAGGATTAAAGCGTGGGACATTTGTTGCTATAGGACAGGGGTGGGGAACCTCCGGCCCGCGGGCCGTATACGGCCCGTGACGACATTTTATGCGGCCCCCGGGCACATTCCCGGGGACCATTGTGCTTTGGTGGCAGCCGCACTTTTCCCGGCTGCCGGCCCTTTAAATCCCACTGCCTGATGCCCTGTGGGTAGATGCTAGAATGTATGGGCTCTCTCCAGATCCTGACTTCCAGGACCTGACTGCAGCCCATACATTCTAGGCTTATCCCCGGCCTGTGTGCTCTGGTGGGCGGGTAAGCAGCACGCTGCGATAAAGTCACACAGAAGAGCTGCAGCAGGTTTACCAGCCTCCCGAAACTGTGCTGTGTGTGTGTGACTCTCCCTCCCCCTCACTGCGAGTACTCAACCCATCGCTGCCCCCCCCCGCTCAGTGGTGTGTACCCCCTCGTACTGTGTGTACCCCCCAATGCTGTGTGTACCCCCTCGTGCTGTATGTACCCCCCAATGCTGTATGTACCCCCTAGTGCAGTGTGTACCCCCTAGTGCAGTGTGTACCCCCTAATGCTGTGTGTACCCCTTAATGCTGTGTGTACCCCTTAATGCTGTGTGTACCCCCTCGTGCTGTGTACCCCCTCGTGCTGTGTGTACCCCCTCGTGCTGTGTATACCCCCTCGTGCTGTGTATACCCCCTCGTGCTGTGTATACCCCCTCGTGCTGTGTACCTCCTAGTACAGTGTGTATCCCCCAGTGCTGTATGTACCCCCTAGTGCTGTGTGTACCCCCTCGTGCTGTATGTACCCCCCAATGCTGTGTGTACCCCCTAGTGCAGTGTGTACCCCCTAGTGCAGTGTGTACCCCCTAGTGCAGTGTGTACCCCCTAATGCTGTGTGTACCCCCTAATGCTGTGTGTACCCCTTAATGCCGTGTGTACTCCCTTGTGCTGTGTACTCCCTTGTGCTGTGTACCCCTTAATGCTGTGTGTACCCCCTCGTGCTGTGTACCCCCTCGTGCTGTGTACCCCCTCGTGCTGTGTGTACCCCCTCGTGCTGTGTGTACCCCCTCGTGCTGTGTGTACCCCCTCGTGCTGTGTGTACCCCCTCGTGCTGTGTACCTCCTAGTACAGTGTGTACCCCCAGGTGCTGTGTGTACCCCCTAGTGCTGTGTGTACCCCCTAATGCTGTGTACACCACAGTGCTGTGTACCCCCTCAGCGCGGTGTAACCCCTCACTGCTGTCCGTGCCCCCCCTAGTGCTGTCTGTACCCCCTGGGTGATGTCTATGCCCCCCCACCAGTGCTGTCCGCACCACCTAATGCTGTCCATGCTGCCACCAGTGCTGTCCATGCCACGGTGAGTGCTGTCTGTGCCCCCCTTATGCTGTCCATGCTCCCCAGTGCTGTGTGCCACCCCTCAGTGCTCTTAACTCGCTACTGCTGTCTGTACCCTCCCACTGCTTTCTATGCTCCCCAGTCCGTGCTCTCCTGTTGATGTCTATGTTCCCCCAGACCTGTCTGTCTCCCTCGTGCTGCCACCCAGTGCAGTCCGTGCTGCCACCCAGTGCAGTCCGTGCTGCCACCCAGTGCAGTCCGTGCTGCCACCCAGTGCAGTGCGTGCTGCCACCCAGTGCTGTGCGTGTCCCCAGTAATGCCTGTGCCACCGCCAGGGCTGTCCATGCCCCCTACTGATGTATATGCCCCAGCCCCTCCTGTGATGTATATGCCCCAGCCCCTCCTGTGATGTATATGCCCCATCCCCTCCTGTGATGTATATGCCCCAGCCCCTCCTGTGATGTGTACTCCCAGTGTCTCCTGTAATTTATGCGCCCCGGCCCCTCCTGTGATGTGTATGCCCCCAGCATCTCCAGACAGAGACAAACCTGGAAAAGCAGCTGTGAGAAACAAGATGATCAATATCACCGAACATCACAATCGTACCAAAGAGAAGCAGCTCCGGCCACCACAATAGGGGTGAGTTAATTAATCGTTTGACCAAATATAGCAGGGTTATTTTTCAGGTTGATAATGTTGTGCGGCCCCCAAAGGTTAGTAGGAAATTCCAAATGGCCCCCGGCAGTAAAAAGGTTCCCCACCCCTGCTATAGGAGATGGTTGACGATTTGAAATAGTGGGTTGTGTAGAAGTTTCCTGAGTATTAACTGTTGATAGCACACCTGTGTCAGTGGTTTGATGTTCACTTTGATGACTGTCAGGTCTGTCAGTTTCTTGGGTATTGGCTACATATGGGTCAACTGAAGTAGCAGATGCAGATTGGATTGCGGAAGGTTGTTCATCATAATCATCCAGATTGTCATCGGTCCTGTAAGTTTAGAAAAAAAAATAAAAAGTATATTTTTATTTTTTTTGGTTATGTGTTTTTTGTTTTTTTTTTAATTTGTATAGTTTCATTTTTAAAAAAAACCTTTTTTAATATAAATGATTAAAGACAACGTACTGTGTCACCTCCATAATTGGTCTCAAGAAATCCAGATTGGAAAAATAAACATAACGCCTTTTGCGGCTTGACAATGATGACGACGGTATGGGATTAAACTCCCTCCGATATTGATCTCTTGCAGATCTCCATCGTCTTCGAACTGTATCGACTATAGAAATATTTTAAATTAAATTATAAACAACCCCAGATTTTAAATATTCAATTTTGTATATTGTTATTTAATATTTTAATGGCTTTTTTTTTCATACAATATTTGAAAAAATATCAAAAAAGAAAAACAAAAAACCCCCAAAAAAGGGAATATATTATTAAACATAGATTTTTGGTATTAAATGTAAAAAATTAGGATACCAATAAATAGATTAAAAAAATTAACTATCGTTACAATTGTTCCAAATAATTGACACATGATTTATATGGGTTTTTTTTGTAAAATTTATGGAAAAATACAATAACTAACAATTTAAAAATATAGGCAACCAAAAAATTAGGATATTTATACAATAACATTACGACATTTGAAAATTGTGTGAAGGATGGTTACAAGGAAAAAATAACAAATATGTTCTGTATATTTGAACATGCTAGTATTATGGGACATTATAAATTAAATCTATATATATATAATCCGTTAATAAAATTAATCAAAATTTAGTGATTTCAGACTAATATTTTGAAAAATATATATTAAAAATGAATTATTTTTAAGAAAAAAACAAAATATAAAATATAATTAAAAACGTACCAAAACGAGCACGTTTAACTGGAGAACATCGCTCCCATCCATTGTTAGGAAAAAGTTCTTGGGCAACATCCTCCCATGCCCTCTCCACTATTAGCCGATCCCTATAGCCTTCAATTCTTGTGTCCCACAGTACATGATGCCGTTCTACAGCAGAGATTATTCTTTCGGTATCAACTCGTGGAGACATATTTTGCTTCAAATTTTTAAAACACTTAAAGCACTGAAAAGGAATAATACATGTGCTTTGGAAAATACACACAATGTGCCGAGCCAGCGAGTAATGCAGCAAGGCAGCACGATTCTTATACCTTACTCCTGCTGGACGATTTTACATTCAAATTTAAAAAATCTGCAGCACGCACACGCACCATTAGGACACGTATCCGTGTTTTAATAATTGTGCGAACACAATCATTGATTTTAATGGTGTCCGTGGATGCGTGCTCCGTACACAAAACGGACATGCTGGCGTGATACACGGACCAACAAACGCATCACGGAGACGGACTCATGGACATGACCAAAAACGCAATTGTAACCGCAAAGATCTAGTAACATTGGTGCACATTTGGCCATGTCTCCAGTATACACGGAAACGGACCAAACACGCACGTTTTTAACGGATGTGTGTCGGAGGCCTAAAATGTTATTTATGGGTTTCTGCTTCCACATCGTTGGCCTCCATATGGCGGGAGTTTTGTTTGACGTTCCAAGATCCGATTCCTCGGCCAGTTTGCGCCATTAAATCTTTTCTTTGATCTGTCGCCAAATTTTTGTACAAAAAATTGGCCACGTTTACCGTTTCAGGCCAGCTCCAGCATCTTTTGGTAAAACTTAGGGGGCACATGACAAATAAATCTTATTTACTCCTCAAAAGGGACATAAAATAAGGCAGAAACGTTCTGAGCTGAAGGGTGTGACAAATTGAGAGACATGAGCTCCTTAATGTTATTGGCGCCTTCTTCATCAAGACAGGAGGACAAGACGCCGGCCTTAAGGAATGGGCCCCTTAGTGTAGTATCTGCAGGTGTGGGAGGGCTGAGCGCAGGTGACGGAGCACAAAATACACACAATATATCCCATCATATTCCTGCGCTTACTTCTTTGGCAGCTACATGGCATTTCTCGGAGAGGCCGCCATGCTGGAACGTCACAATACTGACTGGAGACAAAGGAACCATGCTGCACGCTTTCTCCAGGACCTGCAAGGAAAAATGTGCATTAGTCTGGAAAAATTCACATGGACGCACCGGAGCATTCCAGACAGTCATCACAACTATGGAAGACAAGGGCACTTTAAAGGGACATTTTTTTCTTTTTAATTAAAGGGGTACTCTGACCTTTGAAAGTTATCCTCCATCTGTGGGACATCAGCCAACTTCCTGGGGATCCCAATGCTGGGACCCCACCGATCCCGAAAACCGGGGGTCTTTCCTGTGTGAATGGGGCAGTGGTTGGTCACGCGGACTTCTGCTCCATTCATTCTTATGGAAGTGCCGAAGAGATTCTCGGCTATCTGCGGAAGTTCCTTTAAAAATGAATGGAGCAGAAGTCCTCATGATTGACCACCGCTCCATCCACATAGCTGGTGATCCCATTGATCCAGAGAACCCTATCGGGAACTTATACCCTATCCATTGGATAAGGGGTAACTTCCAAATATGATGCACAAATTAAGTGCTCAGTATAAATTTTGCAACATTTTGCTTTCACGGGTTCTTTTCCTCTCCACGTTGCAAATTGAATTAACTGAGAGTCCATCAGTGAACTTAATTCTCACCTCTTGATTTGAAGCACATAACAAGGTGTCAAACTGTCCTGAAGAAACAAAGTTTTTCGATCCGTCTGTTGACACATAAGTGATCTTCTGGCCTGTCTTTTCCAGTTCTTCCAAAAAACTGTAAAACATTACGTAGAAAATAGTATATAAATAATATATAAATGCGCCAATAAAAGGAATGCCAAGGAAAGAGGGCCGACTAGTCTGGGGAAACAACGCCCCCTTCTTCGTCTATTTAAAGGCCTAATTAGCATATTAAAAACGGAGGTAATATTGCTCAAAGCGACATTAGAGGCCATAAAGATGAAAGGTGGCCTGATTAGCTCGCCCACTCCCCTGGCACCTTTGTTCGGCAATCCGGGCTTCCCCCCAGGGTACACGGCGGAGAGATTTCTTGGATGGCAAAGGAGATCAGACATCAGACTGGGGCAGATCCTACAGGACAATGACTTGCCCTCTTGTAGACCTACAGGCTGCATTCCCGGGGAGACGATTGAGGTGGCTCGAATATATCCAACTTCGCTCCTTTGTGAAATCCTGGCTGAAAGGGGGGCGGCCCCCCTCCCCGGACACGCCCGCCCAGTTTGAACATATATTTTTGCGGGGTTCGCCTCCGTCACACCAGATCTCCCTCATTAGCGGCATGATGAACAGAAACCTTCACTCTGGGGATCCTAGCCATATTAGAAGATGGGAAGCGGAATTAGGCTTCAACCTCTCCGATGATGAAAAACAAAAAGCGTACGTGTTTTCCCACAAGATCTCAGTAGCATGCAATGCCCAGGAAAAGAGTTACAAGTTATTGGCAAGATTGAAACAATTTTCATGGGAAATGGGGATGCACACATATATCCACCTGTATACATATCAATAAGCAAATGATATCCCCAAAATATTGGATTCCTGATGACAGGACATACTCCTATATCTACTACAAAAAAATGTGAAAATCACACAGTGGAGTAATAAAGTCCAAAATATCTTTATTAGAAAAAATTCACAAACAGTTAAAAAAGTGGGAAATGCACACACACAATTCTCCAAAGTAACATAAATAAGGAGGACACTAAAAAGGACCTCACATCGTGGGGACCAGGGCCAAAGTATAGATGACTGGATATTATAGGCAAATATACTCAGATAGTACAACAGAGTGCCTGATGTCAGTCATTATTAACATAGTGCAAACCCCCCTAAAAGATAATATAAGGTTTATCTATAGGTACAGCGAATCTCTCATCAATTCCATATAGCCATATTCAGGGTAAACCCAGTAACATACCAATGCTCTATGATGGAGGGGAGAAAGCCGGTCCTAGGTCCAAGCCCAACAGCTGTTTCGGATCACCTTTTTCAAGGGACACCGCACGTTGCCATGATCCCCTCTCCCTCGCCCTTAAGTAGTATGTGCAATTAACCATCATCCCGTCCAGCCGCTCTTGTGCGCACACCCCCAGATGTACTCCGGATCTGACGTATGCAAACACTCCGGCGGCAGGTGATATCAAACCGCGCATGCGTCGGGGAAAATTTCCCCGTGACGTCACTCACGCATGCGCGGTGCTACCTATGATGCCGCCGGGTGTGCACACCTGGAAGTCACGCTGAGAGACGCGCGCTGTGCAGCCACGAACGGGGTGATGGCAGCACAGAGGAGCCAAGAGTAAAACCGCCCATAGATATGAACATTAGTAAATGGGAATCAGCATGATTTAAAGTGTAGGTGAACTCCTAACCAGGACATCATCCACTATACCCACCACGGAGTGTCATAACATACACTTTTTCCAAAGGTATATATAGTACTATTTCATAATCCACTCAGGGGCAAGTGCATACACATAAACTATAACTACCATAATTTACACTAGAATGGAAGTATGCACATAAACTGTAGCTACTCTAGGGCAAATATATAAACCTAAGCTAAGACTATTCTCTCCAAGGTAAACATATAGTCGTGGATTATACCTACATTTCTCTGGAGTAGATGTATATGCATAAATTATAACTACTTACTCCAGAGTAAAGAAATCCATTTATTTATTTTAATAAAATCCAACTACACTCATCTGAGATAAGTATATATACATAAGTTATTGCTGTATTTCTCTGGAGTAAATAAATGCCTATAAGTTGTAAGTATTCTCTCTAAGGTAGGCGTATGCACATAGATCATAACCTCCCTACTCAGGAAGGTATACATGCACATAAATTATAGCCACCTTCTCAAAGGTAGGTGCATGCACACAATGTTGATCCGTTTTAGATATATCCATCTTGGATCATTATACCAGCAGGTGCCACAGACCAACCGCCCGGCACCGTGATCATCCGCTCCGAAAGTGGCACACACGGCGGGCTACACACACCGCGGCTGCAGCCCACAAGCACACGCCCACCTCGAAGGGAACCAAAAATAGGAATAGGAATCGAGCTGCTGCGTAGCGTGGGAAGGAACCTACTCAGGTCATTATATACCATACCCACCAACAAGCTCAAGGTATTCGTGATACCCATCAAGACATATACAATACCAATTTCATGGTCCCCTCCGGGGCAAACATGCGCACATGAGCCGCAAACACAGCACACGCAAGCCCCCTCGCACACACCACCCCCAAAGCGAACCACCACAACACCAGGCGATCAGACCACGACACCGGTCAGCAGGACAATGATCCACAAGATCAATCACAAAACTAACATGGTACAGGAAAAAAGGAAACTTAGGCTAAGCTCAGATTTTTAATGGCATATTGCACATCTATAACGAAACACATTAATCCAGATCCTGCTCCAATTTTCAGATCGTGGTTATACGAGAATTTCATAGTGATGATCCAGGACCAGTGTTCGAATCAGGGAAGAAGAAGAATATGGGGATCAATTAGACAAGTCCTCAGATGGAATTCTGTTACGAAAACATATAGACAACATGCAATTAGAAGACAACATAATGACAGACGAAAAATAAAATATATAAAAACCTATGAGAATCCATAAAGGATAAGGAGGTCACCCACCCCCATCAGGCTAACCAAATCATGTGTTGAGGAATGGAGCAAAGCTTAACTGCTCATTTAGACCACCAGGGGACAAGGTCCCAAGAATAAAGATCCACCTACTTTCCAGTTTAGAGAGGACTAGTTTCATGTTACCTCCGCGGATCCCACCATTGACCAGGTCAATCCCCACCACCTTCAGTCCAGTAGGGTCACAATTGTGATGGACTTTAAAGTGCCTAGGGAGAGTCCTGAGCAGCGTGAGATCCGTCACTGACGGAGCTTTTAGGATGTCACGAACATGCTCGCGAATGCGAACCCGCAATTGTCTAGTTGTAAGGCCTATATAAATCAAATTACAGGGGCATGTGGCGTGGTAAATCACGTACGTGCTGCTACATGAAATATATTTTTTTATGCAGAAACGTCGTTTTCCATCCGCCGAAAAGAATTCCTTGCCCCTTATAACATTACCAGAGGTGCAGGTTATGCACTCGCCACATGTGTAACATCCCACTCTTGGAGGACCGGAGCCAAAGGGGCCATCCGGTTTCTTGGTAACATAATGGCTGTCCACCAGAAGGTCCCGTAGGCTCCTCCCTCTCCTAGCGGCATGATGAACAGAAACCTTCACTCTGGGGATCCTAGCCATATTAGAAGATGGGAAGCGGAATTAGGCTTCAACCTCTCCGATGATGAAAAACAAAAAGCGTACGTGTTTTCCCACAAGATCTCAGTAGCATGCAATGCCCAGGAAAAGAGTCACAAGTTATTGGCAAGATGGTACCAATGTCCGGCTAACCTGCATAGAGCCTTCCCCTCGGTCCCAGAGGAGTGCTGGCGCTGTGGCTTGGGTAGTGGCACGTTATCACACATTTGGTGGGGATGTAACAGAATATCCAATTTCTGGATTCAGGTTTTTACAATCTACAACCAAATGACAGGAGAAAACATAGCTCCCTCCATAAAGATTGCTCTTCTTTCTATTCTACCCGGCTCATTGGGGCGTCAGAAGAAGTGCCTTTTGCGGTTCTTTTTGATTGCGGCCAGAGCAGTCATCCCAAGACACTAGAGGTCCACAGTGACCCCTGGAATGGGGGAATGGCAAGCGGAGCTATCTCATTTGTGCCATATGGAGGAACTTTCATCTTGGGTTACGGGCACCAACGAGACGTTTATCAGACTCTGGCAGCCGTGGATCATGTTCAAGGAGTTCCCTGCCTTCCGGGATCTGTTCCAGTGACAGCACACTTATAACTCCCCTTTTACCTTCCTCCCTAGTCCCCTTGTGAATGTTTTCCCCACCCCTCCTTTCTCTCTACTCTGCTATTTTCTCTTTATTATCTCTACTCTGCTATTGACACACACTCTAAAGCTGGTGTCACACTAAGCGACAACGACGTCGCTGTTACGTCACCATTTTCTGTGACGTAACAGCGACCTTGTAAGTCGCTGTTATGATCGCTGCTTAGCTGTCAAACACAGCAGAAGCAGCGATCATAACGTCGCTGTGCTACATGTGCAAAAAGCAGGGAGCCGCGCTTAGCGCTGGCTCCTTGCTCTCCTACAGTACACATCGGGTTAATTAACCCGATGTGTGCTGCAGCTACATGTCACAGTGCAGAGAGCAAGGAGCCGCGCGAACTGCTTAGCGCTGGCTCCTTGCTCTCTTTGCTACAGTATACATCGGGTTAATTACCCGATGTGTACTGCAGCCACATGTCACAGTGTAGGAGCCGGCGCTGGCAGCAAGAGCGGAGGCTGGTAACCAGCGTAAACATCGGGTAACTAGGGAAAGGTCTTCCCTTGGTTACCCGATGTTTACGCTGGTTACAGCTTACCGCAGCTGCCAGTGCCGGCTCCTGATCGCTTCATTTCGTCGCTCTCTCGCTGTCACACACAGCGATGTGTGTGTCACAGCGGGAGAGTGACGACCAAAAAATGAAGCTGGACATTCAGCAACGACCGGCGACCTCACAGCAGGGGCCAGGTCGTTGCTGGATGTCACACACAGCGACAGCGACGGGACGTCGCTGCAACGTCACAGAAAATGGTGACGTAGCAGCGACATCATTGTCGTCGTCGTTATGTGTGACACCAGCTTAACATAGCCGCTTTCTAGTATGGTATAACATATAGATCGATGGGCTTAGCTATGCAAATGCAGAAATAAAACTACTGCAACATGTAAATACGACACTGTCACAAGGGTCTGGGAGACCAAGAGATAGAGCAGATAAACTAGCAAACCCTAAATAAAAGTATATATTGGTCTGAAAGTGTATTATGAGGGCTATATATGTACCAAGGGCAGTGGCCCACCTAGGCAATCTGTAGTGGCAAATCCTCTCTTCTCTTTTCTGTATGCATGTTATATATTCTTCTCTTGAAAAATTTCAATAAAAACAGATTGGTTAAAAAAAAACAAAAAACACAGAGGTAATAAATGTTATTTTTAAGGCTTGATTTTAGAGAATGCTGTTATACAGGGCGTGTTAGGAAGGGGATTTTGGCATACACATGTAAATGCTGCTGGCTTGGAGGGCAGAGGGGACCTCACAGGTTCCCTTTGAAGACGTTCTGGCACCAGGTTTGTCCCCTTTAAGCTGAGGCCACCAGTGAGCTCTTATGTATAGCATTCCAGAATACAGTGGAACCTTGGATTAAGAGTAACTTGGTTTGGGAGCGTTTTGCAATAAGAGCAAATACTCACTGTGCACACTTCCGGTTCCGTCCTTTCACCGCGCTCTGACCAGCTCTGGAGGTAACTTTCTGTACATATGCATTGTATTCAGTTTACCATTGCATAGTACATGGTGAAAAGAATAGATCCAGCATCCAAGTTCCAATTGAATGAAAAAAATATTCTTTATTCGAAGATAAAAAGGTTCTTCCATAATAGTAAAATCCAATTTACATGGCAGGGTAGAAAAGAAAAACGGATTTTTGTGTACTCACCGTAAAATCGTTTTCTCTTAGCCATCATTGGGGGACACAGGACCATGGGTGTTATGCTGCTTATCCATAGGAGGACACTAAGTAGATGCAAAGATGTTAGCTCCTCCCCTGCAGTATACACCTGAAAAAAGCTAAAACCCAACAGGGCAAAAGGGAGGGTGCTGTGTCCCCCAATGATGGCTAAGAGAAAACGATTTTACGGTGAGTACACAAAAATCCGTTTTTCTCTGACGCCTCATTGGGGGACACAGGACCATGGGACGTCCTAAAGCAGTCCCTGGGTGGGTAAACAATAAACAACGCAACCCAAGGACTAGGAACCAGTCCCAGATAGCCAGGAGCGCCTACTGAGATAGGTGCTCCACTATCGTTTGCAGAATTTTCCTACCTAGGTTCGCCTCAGCCGAAGCCTGGGTTTGGACTCGGTAATGCTTTAAAACAGTATGTAGGCAAGACCAGGTCGCAGCCTTACACCTCTGTTCCACTGATGCCTAATGGTCCAAAAGGCACCAACTGCTCGCGTGGAATGAGTCCGAAACCTATTAGGAATGGGCTTGAGTTGCAAGCGGTAGACCTCCTGGATCGCAGAGTGAATCCAGCGAGCCAGCGTTGCCTATGAAGTGCCTCTCCTTTCTTAAGCCTTTCAGGAATGACGAACAAGGAGTCTATGTTCACACACACATATACAGTATATATACACACACACACACACACACACTATATAAAGCTGAATGTATGTATGTATGTATGTCCGGGATTGGCATCTGCACCGTCGTAGCTACAGCCACAAAATTTTGCACACTCACACGTCTGGACCCCGAGAGCGTCATAGGTTATGTTGTGAGGCGAAATTTTAACCCCGTGCGTTCCAATTTATCAATCATTTTGCCCCTATCTACATAATGGGGAAAAAGTGAAACAAAAAGTGAAACGAAAAGTGTATCCGCACCGTCGCATTTACAATCACGAAATTTTGCAGACACACCTCATGTGACCCAGGGAACGTCGTACACTATGTTTTGACAGGAAAATGTAAACCCGTGCTTTACAGTTAGTCTCCAAAAAACATGGCTCCATTAAAGTAAATGGAGCCTGGGACTACAGGTTATTAGTAGGAGCTGTGATTGGTTGCTATAGGAAAAAAAGACATTCAAAGTATAAGAAGCTTATATGTGAGGTAATAAGATGTCGGTGGGAAGACGGATAATCAAAGACAGACAGAGAGACAGACAGAGAGACAGACAGGGAAAGAGACAAACGGTGAAAGAGACACACAGAGACACACAGAGACAGACCTGGAAAGAGACTAACCTGGAAAGAGACTGACCTGGAAAGAGACAGATGAGGAAAGAAACAGAGCGATAGAGACAGACAAAAAGAAGGATTTTTGTGTACTCACCGTAAAATCTCTTTCTCTGAGTCTTCATTGGGGGACACAGAACCATGGGTATGCTGCTGTCACTAGGAGGCTGACACTAAGTAGACAGAAAAAGGTAGCTCCTCCCCAGCAGTATACACCCCGAGCCGGAGGCGGGCTTAATTCAGTTTATGCACAAGCAGTAGGAGGAGAACCAAAACAACCATAGATAAGTCAAAGTAAAAATTATAACCAAGTCGCCGTGCGACAAGTGGCCTGGGAATATGGACCACTGAGGCAATAGGCAGGCAATATGTAATACAAAACAAGCAGGGTGGGTGCTGTGTCCCCCAATGAAGACTCAGAGAAAGAGATTTTACGGTGAGTACACAAAAATCCTTCTCTCTCTTTCGTTTCATTGGGGACACAGGACCATGGGACGTCCAAAAGCAGTCCCTGGGTGGGAAGAGAACAAGCACCGGAGATAGGTAGGAAACAGCTTCTCCCTGTCGGGCTTGACCAGACCTGCAAGCACCTACCTTGTTACAGGTGTGCTACTGCCGCCCGCAAAAAAGTACACCAAGACTGGCCTCTGCCGATACTTGGGTGTGATCATGGTAGAACCTAGCATAGGTATGCAGACTAGACCAGGAGGCGACTCCGCGGACCTGGCCGGTCGACGTCTGAAGTCCAATCGTCCAAGATGCTCCCATTGCACGGGTACAGTGCGCCTTCACTGCCCGCGGCGGGATCCGTTCTTCATGCGATAGGCCTCAAACATAGCGGAATGGATCAATGTGGCAATCTTGGTCTTGGACGCCGGCATGCCCCTCCCAATCTCCCCATCTGGGTGGAACGGCGAGACAGCCCTGGACAGAAAGAGGGGTCTGGCCGGAGCACCCCCCCCCTGTCCAGGTGGAGGACCCGAAAAAGGGGGAGAAAACGACCAGAGAGGGCTGCCCACCTTGGCGCCCTTCGGAAAAACGTGATGGCAACGAGGAACCCACTTTCCAAAACAGGTGAGAACAGGAGGAAACTCGGAAAGGAACAAACAGGGTACCTTGAAGCGAACCCATCACCAGATTAAGGTCCCACGTTTCTAGTGGACGACGATACAGCAGAGCCAGATGGGTGACTCCCTGGGTGAAGGTCTTGATCGGCGGACGAGAAGCGAGAGGCTTCTGAAACCGGATTGATAGAGTCGACACCTGGCCCTTAAAGGGACGCGCGAGAGACCCGCATCCAGACTTGACTGCAAAAATGCCAGCAATAACGGAAGGGAGAAGGAGCAAAGAGAAGAGAAGATATGCTCCTCACACCACCGGAGGAACTCTCCACGTGTGGTAATAGATTCTCGATGAAACTGGGTTCCTGGCCTTAATCATTGTCTGTATCGCTCTTGTCGAAAAGGCAGAGGTGGTACGCCTGGGCCATCACCAGAGAGGTCGGAAGGCTTCCAGTGGAGCGGTAGTTTGGACCTGGGAATGAAGGTGAAACCGGGGGGGACGCCGAAGACGAGACCTGGCGGGTCCGCTTCGAGCAATGGATAAGGTCCCTGGTACGGGACTCCCCTCCCCCTGAAGGGATTGCGCCAATCCTGTGGAGGTATGACGGAGCGTCGGCAAGGGGCGCAGTGCATGTGCAACGACCTGAGAGGCCTCAGCGAGGTGATCTATGGACTGAGACAGGGACGCTAACCAGCCGGCAGGGGCGGGATGCAGGGCCCTGCAGTGTCAGGGGTATGCGGTGGCTGTTATCACTAAATATGACATCATTTGGGGGAATTTACAAATGAGGGTACTAAGTACAGCAACCGTGACCCTTACAGGTCAAATAAATTCAAGCCTGAGTATTATATGTATTAACCCTATTGAGATATCATTTTGGGGGAATAAACCTTGATAGTAAAAAACTACAGTTCCGTTTTATATGTATGTATCTATGATGTAAAACTAGATGCCTGAACAAGCACCTGTATAAATCTAACATATATCTAAAATAACTCAACCCCTGATAAAAAACACTATCTTTTGAGTCTGTTTCTGTTCATGGAAAATAGAGAGTATGTGGATCACAGATTATAAAGGTTGCTGCAGCCTCAGCAATCCGCAGACTGGGCGTCTGTTTTTTTTCTGTTTTTTTTCTTTTTAAAATGGACACTGAAGGAGGCTGGAGGGCGGGAGAGCGGGAAAAGATCAACCACCACCCCTACTGTGATGCCTGGGGCTGAGTGGAGGGCGGAGACGGACCGGCCGGCGGCCAATAGCGCTGCAGCGGGGGGAGGGCCTGGGACGCTGGAGACAAGGCCGCAGCCGGGGCCTAAATTTTTGGAGCGCCGGAGCGAGAGAAGGTAGAGACCAGCGGTCCTACCTGAAAACAGTGGCGGTGCAACAGCGATGTCCTTTGTGCCGGCAGGGAGCAATGCGCGCGTGCCGGTGCGCTCCGCCGACTGCTGGGATGTGGCTGGGGCGCAGGGCGTCTAGGCCGCGACCGGGGCCTAAATTTCTGCAGCTGCCCGAGAAGATGGGCGTCCTACCTGATATCCGCGGATGTCCTGTGTGCCGGCCGGGAGTTCTGCGCGCGGGCCGGTGCGCTCCGCCGACTGATAGGACGTGGCTGGGGCGCAGGACGTCTAGGCCGAGACCGGGGCCTAAATTTCTGCAGCTGCCCGAAGAGGAGAAGGTAGGAGATGAGCGTCCTACCTGATATCCGCGGCGCCGCATCAGCGTTGTCCGGTGTGCAGGCAGAGAGCTCTGCACATGTGCCTGTGTGCCCCGCACACCGATGGAATGGCTGCGGGCTCCAGGGGAGTAGAAGTAGGGAAGGCAGGGAGGTGGACGCCGGTGGGGGTGGGAGCACCTCTGCGAATGTGGACAGCGCTGCGGGCCCATCATAAAATCCAGACGCGCTGCGTAGGTCCAGTCCCTATTGCCGAGCCCCGTGCACCCTTTGGGGTGATACCACAGGGTGGATCAGGGGTGCCTATGAAGGTTCACAGGCAGGATGGTGGCGGCTATGGAAGCAGTACCCTTTGCTCAACTGCACCTCCACCCACTGCAGCTAGCCCTTCTAGCGGCCTTGGAAAAGAGCCCCTCCTCCCTGGACAGACATTTTCACCTGACGCCTTCAGTCAGGTACGCACTCCGCTGGTGGCTTCGGTGCTCATCCCTATCGAAGGGGAGATCTTTTCTCCCAGTGAACTGGCTGGTCCTGACCACGGACACCAGCCTCCTAGGCTGGGGAGCAGTGTACCGGCACCACACTGCTCAAGGACGTTGGACGCTCCAGGAGTCTTTCCTTCCCATAAACATCCTGGAACGCCGTGCGATCTTCCTCGCGCTCAGAGCTTTCTGCCCTCTGCTAGCGGGTCATCAGATTCGAGTCCAATCGGACAATGCGACAGCTGTAACCTATATCAATCGGCAGGGGGGCACCCGCAGCAAAGTGGCTTATCTCGAGGCCCACAAGATCCTCAGCTGGGCCGAATCGACGGGATCAGTGATATCAGCGGTACACATACCGGGGGTAGAGAACTGGGCAGCAGACTTTCTGAGTCGCCAAGGACTGGCCGCCGGAGAATGGTCTCTCCACCCAGATGTGTTTCTACACATCTGCACTCGCTGGGGCACACCAGACGTGGACCTAATGGCCTCAAGGTTGAATGCAAAGCTACCCGCGTTCATAGCCAGGTCACGCGACCCGCAGTCCATCGGCGCGGATGCTCTAGTCTGCTCCTGGCACCACTTCCGCCTGCCTTACATATTTCCACCTCTACCCCTGCTGCCGCGGGTAATCAGGAAGATCAAGGCAGAGGGAGTCCCGGTGATACTGATAGCACCGGACTGGCCCAGGCGCGCCTGGTACGCAGAATTAGTACAAATGCTCACAGACGCACCGTGGCGCCTTCCAGACATCCCAGACTTGCTGACCCAAGGGCCCATTTCCCATCAGAACTCCAGAGCCCTGAAGCTGACGGCATGGCCATTGAGACCTGGGTATTAACAAGAGCGGGATTCTCCCCCGCGGTTATTTTCACCATGATCAGCGCCCGAAAGCCTGCTTCATCCCGCATTTACCACCGTACGTGGAAAATCTTCCTTTCATGGTGCAGGGAAACTAACGTCCAGCCTATGCCTCTGGCCATTCCCAGAATTCTCGATTTTCTACAGTCTGGCTTGCAAGCGGGGTTGGCTCTCAGTTCCCTTAAAGGGCAGGTCTCAGCGCTCTCAATCTTCTCCCAATGCGCCTGGCTCAAAAACCGCAAGTCAAGACCTTCCTCCAGGGCGTTTCCCATCTAGTTCCCCCGTACAAACGGCCGCTGGAACCATGGGACCTCAACCTCGTTCTGGACGTTCTCCAGAGGTCTCCCTTTGAACCCCTCAAGGAATCCTCCCTTGCTCTTCTGTCCTGGAAGGTAACATTCCTGGTGGCAATTACGTCCATCAGACGGGTTTCAGAGCTAGCAGCACTCTCTTGCCGCGAGCCTTTTCTGATCTTTCACCAGGACAAGGTGGTTCTGCGCCCCCTTCCGGATTTCCTTCCAAAGGTTCTTACCCAGTTTCATTTGAACAAGGACATTGTTCTGCCTTCCTTTTGTCCACACCCGGTTCATAGGGTGGAAAGGTCTCTGCATTCGTTAGACCTCGTGAGAGCTCTCAGATATTACATATCCAGGACAGCCCCCTTTAGGAAAACGGACTCTTTGTTCGTCATTCCTGAGGGGCCTAAGAAGGGGCAGGCAGCTTCAAAGGCGACTCTGGCTCGCTGGATTTGCTCTGCGATCCAGGAAGTCTACCGCTTGCAACTCAAGCCCATTCCTAGTGGGCTGCGGGCTCATTCCACGCGAGCAGTTGGCGCTTCGTGGGCCATTCGGCATCAGGCTTCAGTGGAACAGGTGTGTAAGGCTGCGACCTGGTCTAGCCTACATACGTTTTCAAAGCATTACAGAGTCCATACCCAGGTTTCAACTGAGGCAAATCTGGGTAGGAAAATTCTGCAAACGGCAGTAGAGCTCCTCTCTTAGTAGGCGCTCCAGGCTGTCTGGGACTGGTTCCTAGTCCTTGGGTTGTGTTGTCTTCGTTTATGTTTCCCACCCATGGACTGCTTTAGGACGTCCCATAGTCCTGTGTCCCCCAATGAGGCATCAGAGAAAAACGGATTTTTGTGTACTCACCGTAAAATCGTTTTCTCTTAGCCATCATTGGGGGACACAGCACCCACCCTGTTGGGCTTTGGTTCTCTCAATACCTTATTTAGTTATGACTCTTCTTTTCTCATGTTCCTCTGTTGAGAAGGTTTTACTGGTTTTTTCTCCTACTGCTTGTGTACTAAAACAGGCTGCCTGGCCCGGCCAGGGGGTGTATACTGCAGAGGAGTAGCTATGATTTTGCATCTACTTAGTGTCCTCCTATGGATAGGCAGCATAACACCCATGGTCCTGTGTCCCCCAATGAGGCGTCAGAGAAATTCGCTTTGATATAAGAGTAACTTGGTTTAAGAGCTCACTACCGGAACCAATTATGCTCGTAATCAAAGATTACACTGTACTGTATATAAGAGCCCAGGCTGCTGTGTAGAACGTAAAAATCAGCTTTATTATACTCACCTGCCGGCCATCAGGTCTGATGGTCACTGTTGGTCTCAGTCCGGCGCCTCCTCCATCTTGTGTGCTCTCCGTCCTCCTTCCCAGCTCCGTGTGGATGATGCGTCATACATCATCCACACAGAGGTCCCCATTGCGCTCCCGCACAGGTGCCCTTCTCTCTGCCATGATGAGGGCAGAACAAAGGACTGTAATGCACAGGTGTGGGGAAGGTGGGCGGCAATGGAAGGAAGAGATGAGGTGCCAGACCGAGATCAGCGAAGCCCATTGGACCGGACCATCACACAGGTGAGTATAATAGGATCTGTTTTCTAATGTTAGAAATGGCAGCCTGGGCTCTTACATACAGTATTCTGGAATGCTGTATATAGGGGATCACTGGTGGTGGGCGAAGTTTATAGGGGACAAATCTGGGGACAGGTTCCCTTTAATTCCCCTATAGTGCCATTGCAGGGAGCATATAGACATGAATACGCCGAGTCCTCCACTGATGCAGCTCTTACCTCGGTCCTTGTGGTGGAGGATGGATCCCATTTGGTTTGATCTCGGAGGTTTTTGGAGTTCCTCCTCAACTATGCAGATTATTTTCCTTTTAGAAATATTTCCTCCAAATTAATATCTGCAACCTAGAAAAGAAATAGGAAGGAAGCACATAATGCGGAGAGACGGACGCTGCACGGGGGACAGAGGCACGGCCAAGACTCTCGCCTTCTCTGGCCGATGCTGAATTACATACTGGGCCAGGTTCAGAACAGCCACGGCATCCTCCGAGGGGTCGTGGCCATTCGCGTCTGCACGCTGAATCTCTCTCCTGCAAGAACACTATCATATTATCGTGGTATACCGTGATACAAAAAGTCTCATGTTGCAGATAAAAATGTGAAAAATAAATATAAAGAATTCTTTGTTGTGTGGATGTATGCCTCCTGAACACAAAGCAATGAACTGGCTAGATCTGGTTTCTCCAGGGGGTGTATAGGCTCAGAGGGAGGAGCTACACTTTTGAGTGTAGTACTTTGTGTGTCCTCCGGAGGCAGAAGCTATACACCCAATGTCTGGGTCTCCCATGGGAACGATAAAGAAATAAATATAAAGAATTCTTTGTTGTGTGTCCACGAAGTTATTTCCCACACCTAAGCTCGTGTTCCCTGTTAGGCAACTGACTCCAGCAGGAGCTCTCCCCCACAATAAAAAAAGGCTGTGCCGTTCCTGCCCCTTACCCCTGCATTATTTAGCAGTGTTCCCCTTTGCAGGCTCTTGTCACTAGAAGCCTCAGCAGCTTCTCTTTGTGTACTTGGCTTATTATCCACCCTCATTCCCTTTCCATACACTTCTATAGGCAGCAGGTGTAATCTGATCACTCTCTGAAGACAGAACTGTAGACAGATTGGAGCAGTTTTTGAGAGTGAATAATCAGTACATGATAAGAGGCATATTTCTGTAACCACTGACCGACATACATTGTATATCGGTGAGGAGGAGCTAAGTCTGCACTGCTCTGGGCAGATGCCAGCTGAGTTACACAGCCAGCATCTGCCTCTCAAAGCAGCTCTAATTGCCAATGTTAGCCCCTTAAATGCAGATGTCAATCTATAATAGTGGCATTTAAGTCATGCATGCCAGGCTTCCATCGGCCCACCCAAGACGTAAGGGCAGAAATCCGAACCAAGACATAACAAGCCTGTAGGGAGATAGAACGTGAAGCTTCGTACTTTAGTATCACTTGCGCCAGGAACTTTAATCTGAATCTCCTTCCTGGGTTTCGTGCAAAAAGTATGGACGTGTCAATAACATTTGGATGTATCATCTGGAAAAAAGGAAAGAAAAAATGGTCAGGGTCGCACTGCCGTCGCTATAGCACGACCTTAGCATACAATTTAATACAAAGAGAACAAAAAGGACTTAACGTGCAAGAGAGTAAGGTCATCATAAATAAATCAAAATCACAACCATAGTTACTGCATATAAAAATTAATTTTATTACAAAGAGTATAAAAACAGGTTGGATTTTCATAATATATAAGTGTACTTTAGTATAGAAAATTAGTGATCACAGTGAAAAAATGAGGACAGCAAAAAGCAACACAATACCTAAACATGTCAGGTGTAACAAACAGATGAAAAGCTGACCCATGAGACATAGTAATAGAAGATATATATGAGGTAATAAGCCATGGGAATAGCCAGGTAAAGAGAGACTGATTGGATTAAATGAAGGTAACAAGTAGATTACACTTCACTTTGAATGCATGAAATCTCCATTATATGTCAATAACTCAAAGAAGGTTAGCTCGGAGCATTTCAGAAAATACAATCAATCAGGCTTACCCATATGTCAGACTGCGCTGGTCATAATCGCAACTCGTGTGCCCCTACGCGTCTCGCCTCAGCTTCATAAGGGGGAGTAAATAGGAGAAAGTGCCGGTGGAAAAGAATTCTAGCCAGGTGGGGTTTATAAATCAAACAGCTGATGCTGATAGGTTAATCCAGATGTCAGTATAGTCCAGACCATTGCGCGTGTGTTCATAGCCACACCCCCGCTCGCATCATTTCCGGCTCTCCAGCGGTGACATAAGGTGTCAGCGCTACAGAGGCCATCGGGAGCGAACAAAGCGGGAGGCGAGGGAAGGCGCGCGCACAGGACAAACTCACTGCATGTAATTGACGAGAGCGTAGGTGCGCGCATGCGCATTACGCAGCACCCACATCTCAAGCCAAAAGTAAAGGAGAGAGCACACAAGGGGTATTATAGGGGGATATATAATCAAAAATAGCAATAAGATGCCTGACAAATCATTAATGGCATATCGGTCGTGCATATATACATATAGAGAAGCAGTCGAAATATAAATAGATGTATTCATTCATTGCACTTCATATATATCCACAACTACCCAAGCCTCTGGTATAATCATATCCAGGATATATTATCAGCACACCCAAAGAACATATGCATATGAGAAACACATGTATACAAAAAAGCTGTCCATGCATATAAAAATGTATACGTATATAAAAGATATGAAAGAAATGCAGTATGTATAAAGTACATGTATACATCACAATAGAGCATATGTGCATGTATGCATACATGTGATCACACGTACATGCACACATACACACACGCTGATGCAAAGTCCATAAACATATCCCGACACTACATCAAAACTGGATACAATAAATATGTAATTGCATAAACATAGATATCCCCCAGAAATATACACCATTGATATCCCCTCCAAATGTGCGATGATGATTCTCAATTGAATAAAAGATATGGCCCTATTCAGGAAGGCTGATCAGAAACCACATTATGGCGATTTGATAGATAAGGCACCTATAAAAATCCAAAGAAAAAAGAGCAAATTAAAACCAGTGCACATAAAAAAACTCAAAATAAACAAACACGAAGAAAAAGATGAATAAAAACACCGAATATAAAGGGGACAAACTTTATCCAACTATAATAGACATTTTGAAACATAAAAGAATGCAAAAACGGTTGTTGCACTCGACTACCATCATAGAGGCCTAGAGTACAAAGAGATGTCTACGAGACGCTGAAGCCGAATGAACACAAGATTCTATAAAAAAGGTGAGAAGGTAAGATTCTCATTCAAACCATGGGGTGAGACTGTATCCAGTCTCACTATCCATTCGCATTCACGTCTTGCCAGAGCCTTCTTGTAGTCCCCACCTCGTATTCCCAGATGTATAACATCAATCCCTATAAATTTCAAATCGTCAGGGTTACATTTATGGTGGCTTTTAAAATGGCGAGGGATGGTTTTAAGAAGGTGGATGTTAGTTTCATCGTGCGCCGCCAAAATGTCCCTGACGTGTTCCCTGATGCGTTTACGGAGTTCACGTGATGTGAGCCCAATGTAAATGAGACGGCATGTACATCTGGCATAGTATATGACATTCGAGGTTCGGCAAGAAATATAATGCCTTATCTCGAATGTCCTACTCCCATCCGATGACATAAAGGAATTAGCCCGTATCATATTCCGACAAGCCAGACATGACCCACAGGGAAACGAACCCAAGTTGGTTCTGGGTATATTGAAAAGGGATTGGGTTTTGAGCATATAATGACTGTGTACTAAGTGATCCTTTAAGTTCTTGCTCCTTCTTGCTGTCATTAGAGGCACATTTGGAAGTTTAGGACCCAGTACACTATCAGATTTTAAAACAGCCCAATGTTTCTTTAGAACCTCTCTAATATCATCCCACTGGTTGTTAAAAGTGGTGATGAACCTAGTCATACCCTCCTCCTTATCTTTCTTCCCTCCAATCAATAACGTAGGCCTCTTGGCATTTTTTGCCCGATTATACCCATTTTTGATAGTACGATGTGAGTATCCACGCTCCCGGAACCTAGCTCTAAGATCCTCAGCCTGGGCTTCAAAGTATTGATCAGTTGAGCAGATCCTTCGGGCGCGAAGATACTGTCCTACAGGTATTGCTCGTATCGTGGAGGCCTGATGATTGGAGCTAGCGTGGAGGAGTGCATTGACTGAGGTCTCCTTTCTGAACATATCCGCCTGTAAAGAGCGGTCTGGATGCACAATCAGTTTCACGTCTAGGAAGTCCATTTCTGCAGGATGGTATTTATGGGTAATTTTGATGCCATACTGATTCATATTGAGGGAGCAGATATAATTCTCCACCTCAAATGAGGTGCCCCCCCACAGAATCAGTATGTCATCAATATATCTTATCCATTGTTGGACGGGGGCATCGGTCCGTGCGTCACCTCCAAACACCTCCCTCTCCCAGAACCCCAGGAAGAGGTCAGCGTAGGAGGGCGCACAGGCCGCCCCCATCGCGGTCCCCCGCTTCTGCAGAAAGAACTTATCTCTAAACGTGAAAAAGTTATGTGTCAGGACAAATTCTAACAAGTCATAGATCAACTGACACAATTGTGCATCCAGACTACTCATGTTCAGAAAAAAGTCAACCGCCCTCAGTCCATGTTGATGATCAATGCACGTATATAATGCCTCCACGTCAATAGTTGCGAGGAGGGTCCCATCGTCCACAAAGAGACCATCAACCCGCCGCAGGACGTCAAGAGTGTCCCGGGCATAGGAGGGCAGCGTTTCCACCAGTGGATGTAAAAAATGTTCAATGAACTTACAAACTGGGTCGCACATCCCTCCGATGCCCGAGACAATCGGACGCCCCGGGGGGCAGACAGGGTCCTTGTGGACTTTGGGAAGTAGGTAGAAAGTTGGTACAACAGGGCATTTGATGATTAAACCGTCCAATACTTTCTTAGTAATAATGCCCTGTCTAAAGGCTCTATTAAGAATATTATATAGCTCAATCATAAATCCACCAAGTGGGTTTTGTGTCAAGGGGGCATATGTATGACGGTCGCGAAGTTGGCGACCTGCTTCTTTTTCATACATGTGCCGAGGCCACACCACCACATTTCCCCCCTTATCCGCTGGTTTGATGATAATGTCATCCAGTTCCTTAAGTTCTTTTAAAGCCCTACGTTGGTCAGAGGTGAGATTATCTCCTGCATGTCTCTTATTCAAATTTTTAAAATCTTCAGAGACCAATTTGCAAAAGATCTCAACCTCAGGGCAAATCGAAAATGGGGGGAAAGTGGTGGAGCGGGGATATATTGAGGTGGGAAAGTTAGTCGCATGATTCCCTACCATTTGTGGGGAGGATTCATCCAACTCCTCAAGAATAGAAATGGCCTCTACTTCGGCATCAGTCAGGGGGGAAATGTCCAAACTTCTCTTAGCGTGTAATTTTTTCAGCACCAATTTTCGGGAGAAGAGGTGTAAGTCCTTGATCACTGTAAAATAATTAAAATCATAGTTAGGCGCAAAATTCAAACCGAGGCTTAATACCTCAATCTGTGATTTAGTCAGGACCAAATTGGAGAGGTTGATTACCTCAAGATTATGTCCCTTAGTCTTTTTCTTAAGATCCCTCTTATATTTCTTGGTTTTTGCGGCAATGATATCCTTCTCCCACTTTTGGTACTCATTATCAAGATCTTCCTTCAGCTTGGACATAGCCTCACCCGATAATTGGCCAGTAAGATGTTCTTGAATGCCATTGATTTCCAATTCAATTTCAGAGAGAGATTTTGAATTGGCTTGTATCAAAAGGCCCATATGGCCCTTTGAGCAGGAGTTGGAGAAATTCTCCCATTTTTCCTTAAATTCTTCGTCCTCAACGACATAAGAAGGGAAAACCCTGACTCTAAGGCCACATGGAACAAGACCCCTCTCCAGATACCTTTCGAGAAAGGCCCTGTTCCACCATAGCCGAGTTTTGCGGTTAAGCAGCTGTTTCAACT
Source organism: Anomaloglossus baeobatrachus (assembly GCF_048569485.1). Lineage (NCBI taxonomy): Eukaryota > Metazoa > Chordata > Amphibia > Anura > Aromobatidae > Anomaloglossus > Anomaloglossus baeobatrachus. Next base: position 249,379,854 of record NC_134359.1, read on the forward strand.
TGTCAATCGTAAGGTTGTTGTCCCTAGACGGTGTATCTAAAACTACTTCCATGTCCTCACAAAACACTTGATCAAGTTTATTCTGCCACGTGGACTCACGGGCCTTGTGATCCATTCTTGCGGAAGATGCTGTGAATACACACAGAAAGACAATCATAAATAGAAAAGTCCGCAATCGTGGAATCGCATATGCGGCTATCAATTGACCGCTATAGCACGACCTTAGCATACAATTTAATACAAAGAGAACAAAAGGACTTAACGTGCAAGAGAGTAAGGTCATCATAAATAAATCAAAATCACAACCATAGTTACTGCATATAAAAATTTATTTTATTACAAAGAGTATTAAAACAGGTTGGATTTTCATAATATATAAGTGTACTTTAGTATAGAAAATTAGTGATCACAGTGAAAAAATGAGGACAGCAAAAAGCAGCACAATACCTAAACATGTCAGGTGTAACAAACATGAAAAGCTGACCCATGAGACATAGTAATAGAAGATATATATGAGGTAATAAGCCATGGGAATAGCCAGGTAAAGAGAGACTGATTGGATTAAATGAAGGTAACAAGTAGATTACACTTCACTTTGAATGCATGAAATCTCCATTATATGTCAATAACTCAAAGAAGGTTAGCTCGGAGCATTTCAGAAAATACAATCAATCAGGCTTACCCATATGTCAGACTGCGCTGGTCAGAATCGCAACTCGTGTGCCCCTACGCGTCTCGCCTCAGCTTCATAAGGGGGAGTAAATAGGAGAAAGTGCCGGTGGAAAAGAATTCTAGCCAGGTGGGGTTTATAAATCAAACAGCCGATGCTGATAGGTTAATCCAGATGTCAGTATAGTCCAGACCATTGCGCGTGTGTTCATAGCCACACCCCCGCTCGCATCATTTCCGGCTCTCCAGCGGTGACATAAGGTGTCAGCGCTACGGAGGCCATCGGGAGCGAACAAAGGGGGAGGCGAGTGAAGGCGCGCGCACAGGACAAACTCACTGCATGTAATTGACGAGAGCCTCTGGTATAATCATATCCAGGATATATTATCAGCATACCCAAAGAACATATGCATATGAGAAACACATGTATACAAAAAAGCTGTCCATGCATATAAAAATGAATACGTATATAAAAGATATGAAAGAAATGCAGTATGTATAAAGTACATGTATACATCACAATAGAGCATATGTGCATGTATGCATACATGTGATCACACGTACATGCACACATACACACACGCTGATGCAAAGTCCATAAACATATCCCGACACTACATCAAAACTGGATACAATAAATATGTAATTGCATAAACATAGATATCCCCCAGAAATATACACCATTGATATCCCCTCCTAATGTGCGATGATGATTCTCAATTGAATAAAAGATATGGCCCTATTCAGGAAGGCTGATCAGAAACCACATTATGGCGATTTGATAGATAAGGCACCTATAAAAATCCAAAGAAAAAAGAGCAAATTAAAACCAGTGCACATAAAAAAACTCAAAATAAACAAACACGAAGAAAAAGATGAATAAAAACACCGAATATAAAGGGGACAAACTTTATCCAACTATAATAGACATTTTGAAACATAAAAGAATGCAAAAACGGTTGTTGCACTCGACTACCATCATAGAGGCCTAGAGTACAAAGAGATGTCTACGAGACGCTGAAGGCGAATGAACACAAGATTCTATAAAAAAGGTGAGAAGGTAAGCTTCTCATTCAAACCATGGGGTGAGACTGTATCCAGTCTCACTATCCATTCGCATTCGCGTCTTGCCAGAGCCTTCTTGTAGTCCCCACCTCGTATGCCCAGATGTATAACATCAATCCCTATAAATTTCAAATCGTCAGGGTTACATTTATGGTGGCTTTTAAAATGGCGAGGGATGGTTTTAAGAAGGTGGATGTTAGTTTCATCGCGCGCCGCCAAAATGTCCCTGAAGTGTTCCCTGATGCGTTTACGGAGTTCACGTGATGTGAGCCCAATGTAAATGAGACGGCATGTACATCTGGCATAGTATATGACATTCGAGGTTCGGCAAGAAATATAATGCCTTATCTCGAATGTCCTACTCCCATCCGGTGACATAAAGGAATTAGCCCGTATCATATTCCGACAAGCCAGACATGACCCACAGGGAAACGAACCCAAGTTGGTTCTGGGTATATTGAAAAGGGATTGGGTTTTGAGCATATAATGACTGTGTACTAAGTGATCCTTTAAGTTCTTGCTCCTTCTTGCTGTCATTAGAGGCACATTTGGAAGTTTAGGACCCAGTACACTATCAGATTTTAAAACAGCCCAATGTTTCTTTAGAACCTCTCTAATATCATCCCACTGGTTGTTAAAAGTGGTGATGAACCTAGTCATACCCTCCTCCTTATCTTTCTTCCCTCCAATCAATAACGTAGGCCTCTTGGCATTTTTTGCCCGATTATACCCATTTTTGATAGTACGATGTGAGTATCCACGCTCCCGGAACCTAGCTCTAAGATCCTCAGCCTGGGCTTCAAAGTATTGATCAGTTGAGCAGATCCTTCGGGTGCGAAGATACTGTCCTACAGGTATTGCGTGGAGGCCTGATGATTGGAGCTAGCGTGGAGGAGTGCATTGACTGAGGTCTCCTTTCTGAACATATCCGCCTGTAAAGAGCGGTCTGGATGCACAATCAGTTTCACGTCTAGGAAGTCCATTTCTGCAGGATGGTATTTATGGGTAAGTTTGATGCCATACTGATTCTTATTGAGGGAGCAGATATAATTCTCCAGCTCAAATGAGGTGCCCCCCCACAGAATCAGTATGTCATCAATATATCTTATCCATTGTTGGACGGGGGCATCGGTCCGTGCGTCACCTCCAAACACCTCCCTCTCCCAGAACCCCAGGAAGAGGTTAGCGTAGGAGGGCGCACAGGCCGCCCCCATCGCGGTCCCCCGCTTCTGCAGAAAGAACTTATCTCTAAACGTGAAAAAGTTATGTGTCAGGACAAATTCTAACAAGTCATGGATCAACTGACACAATTGTGCATCCAGACTACTCATGTTCAGAAAAAAGTCAACCGCCCTCAGTCCATGTTGATGATCAATGCACGTATATAATGCCTCCACGTCAATAGTTGCGAGGAGGGTCCCATCGTCCACAAAGAGACCATCAACCCGCCGCAGGACGTCAAGAGTGTCCCGGGCATAGGAGGGCAGCGTTTCCACCAGTGGATGTAAAAAATGTTCAATGAACTTACAAACTGGGTCGCACATCCCTCCGATGCCCGAGACAATCGGACGCCCCGGGGGGCAGACAGGGTCCTTGTGGACTTTGGGAAGTAGGTAGAAAGTTGGTACAACAGGGCATTTGATGGTTAAACCGTCCAATACTTTCTTAGTAATAATGCCCTGTCTAAAGGCTCTATCAAGAATATTATATAGCTCAATCATAAATCCACCAAGTGGGTTTTGTGTCAAGGGGGCATATGTATGACGGTCGCGAAGTTGGCGACCTGCTTCTTTTTCATACATGTGCCGAGGCCACACCACCACATTTCCCCCCTTATCCGCTGGTTTGATGATAATGTCATCCAGTTCCTTAAGTTCTTTTAAAGCCCTACGTTGGTCAGAGGTGAGATTATCTCCTGCATGTCTCTTATTCAAATTTTTAAAATCTTCAGAGACCAATTTGCAAAAGATCTCAACCTCAGGGCAAATCGAAAATGGGGGGAAAGTGGTGGAGCGGGGTTATATTGAGGTGGGAAAGTTAGTCGCATGATTCCCTACCATTTGTGGGGAGGATTCATCCAACTCCTCAAGAATAGAAATGGCCTCTACTTCGGCATCAGTCAGGGGGGAAATATCCAAACTTCTCTTAGCGTGTAATTTTTTCAGCACCAATTTTCGGGAGAAGAGGTGTAAGTCCTTGATCACTGTAAAATAATTAAAATCATAGTTAGGCGCAAAATTCAAACCGAGGCTTAATACCTCAATCTGTGATTTAGTCAGGACCAAATTGGAGAGGTTGATTACCTCAAGATTATGTCCCTAAAGCTGGTGTCACACACAGCGACAACGACGTCGCTGCTACGTCACCATTTTCTGTGACGTTGCAGCGACGTCCCGTCGCTGTCGCTGTGTTTGACATCCAGCAATGACCTGGCCCCTGCTGTGAGGTCGCCGGTCGTTGCTGAATGTCCAGCTTCATTTTTTGGTCGTCACTCTCCCGCTGTGACACACACATCGCTGTGTGTGACAGCGAGAGAGCGACGAAATGCAGGGAGCAGGGGCCGGCGTCTGGCAGCTGCGGTAAGCTGTAACCAGCGTAAACATCGGGTAACCAAGGGAAGACCTTTCCCTGGTTACCCGATATTTACCTTCGTTACCAGCCTCCGCTCTTGCTGCCAGTGCCGGCTCCTGCTCTGTGCACATGTGGCTGCAGTACACATCAGGTAATTAACCCGATGTATACTGTAGCAAGGAGCCAGCGCTAAGCAGTGTGCGCGGCTCCCTGCTCTCTGCACTGTGACATGTAGCTGCAGCACACATCGGGTTAATTAACCCGATGTGTACTGTACCTAGGAGAGCAAGGAGCCAGCGCTAAGCGCGGCTCCCTGCTCTCTGCACATGTAGCACAGCGACGTTATGATCGCTGCTTCTGCTGTGTTTGACAGCTAAGCAGCGATCATAACAGCGACTTACAAGGTCGCTGTTACGTCACCGAAAATGGTGACGTAACAGCGACGTCGCTGTCGCTTAGTGTGAACCCAGCTTTAAGCTGGTGTCACACATAACGACAACGACGTCGCTGCAACGTCACCATTTTCTGTGACGTTGCAGCGACGTCCCGTCGCTGTCGCTGTGTGTGACATCCAGCAACGACCTGGCCCCTGCTGTGAGGTCGCAGGTCGTTGCTGAATGTCCAGCTTCATTTTTTGGTCGTCACTCTCCCGCTGTGACACACACATCGCTGTGTGTGACAGCGAGAGAGCGACGAAATGAAGCGAGCAGGAGCCGGCGTCTGGCAGCTGCGAAGCTGTAACCAGCGTAAACATCGGGTAACCAAGGGAAGCCCTTTCCCTGGTTACCCGATATTTACCTTCGTTACCTTGCTGCCGGCGCCGGCTCCTGCTCTGTGCACATGTGGCTGCAGTACACATCGGGTTAATTAACCCGATGTATACTGTAGCAAGGAGAGCAGGAAGCCAGCGCTAAGCAGTGTGCGCGGCTCCCTGCTCTGTGACATGTGGCTGCAGCACACATCGGGTAATTAACCCGATGTGTACTGTACCTAGGAGAGCAAGGAGCCAGCGCTAAGCGCGGCTCCCTGCTCTCTGCACATGTAGCACAGCGACGTTATGATCGCTGCTTCTGCTGTGTTTGACAGCTAAGCAGCGATCATAACAGCGACTTACAAGGTCGCTGTTACGTCACAGAAAATGGTGACGTAACAGCGACGTCGTTGTCGCTGTCGCTTAGTGTGACCCCAGCTTTAGTCTTTTTCTTATCTACCATTTGTGGTGGTGTGATTGTACGTTTAACACCACCCTGATTAGGTTGTTTTTTTGATAGTCCAATTGAGCCACCGAAGGACGTATGAAGATCAGGACGTCTATGCGTTCCCTCTTCCATCGATGATAATGATGAAAAAGACATTGATCGTGATTTTGAATTGCGCCTCTTTCTCATTTGACCAAAGGACTTCCACCTGTACACCATGCCGCTCTTGGAATCATTAAGATCCCTCTTATATTTCTTGTTTTTTGCGGCAATGATATCCTTCTCCCACTTTTGGTACTCATTATCAAGATCTTCCTTCAGCTTGGACATAGCCTCACCCGATAATTGGCCAGTAAGATGTTCTTGAATGCCATTGATTTCCAATTCAATTTCAGAGAGAGATTTTGAATTGGCTTGTATCAAAAGGCCCATATGGCCCTTTGAGCAGGAGTTGGAGAAATTCTCCCATTTTTCCTTAAATTCTTCGTCCTCAACGACATAAGAAGGGAAAATCCTGACTCTAAGGCCACGTGGAACAAGACCCCTCTCCAGATACCTTTCGAGAAAGGCCCTGTTCCACCATAGCCGAGTTTTGCGGTTGAGCAGCTGTTTCAACTTGTCAATCGAAAGGTTGTTGTCCCTAGACGGTGTATCTAAAACTACTTCCATGTCCTCACAAAACACTTGCTCAAGTTTATTCTGCCACGTGGACTCACGGGCCTTGTGATCCATTCTTGCGGAAGAGGCTGTGAATACACACAGAAAGACAATCATAAATAGAAAAGTCCGCAATCGTGGAATCGCATATGCGGCTATCAATTGACCGCTATAGCACGACCTTAGCATACAATTTAATACAAAGAGAACAAAAGGACTTAACGTGCAAGAGAGTAAGGTCATCATAAATAAATCAAAATCACAACCATAGTTACTGCATATAAAAATTAATTTTATTACAAAGAGTATAAAAACAGGTTGGATTTTCATAATATATAAGTGTACTTTAGTATAGAAAATTAGTGATCACAGTGAAAAAATGAGGACAGCAAAAAGCAACACAATACCTAAACATGTCAGGTGTAACAAACAGATGAAAAGCTGACCCATGAGACATAGTAATAGAAGATATATATGAGGTAATAAGCCATGGGAATAGCCAGGTAAAGAGAGACTGATTGGATTAAATGAGGGTAACAAGTAGATTACACTTCACTTTGAATGCATGAAATCTCCATTATATGTCGAAGGTTAGCTCGGAGCATTTCAGAAAATACAATCAATCAGGCTTACCCATATGTCAGACTGCACTGGTCAGAATCGCAACTCGTGTGCCCCTACGCGTCTCGCCTCAGCTTCATAAGGGGGAGTAAATAGGAGAAAGTGCCGGTGGAAAAGAATTCTAGCCAGGTGGGGTTTATAAATCAAACAGCCGATGCTGATAGGTTAATCCAGATGTCAGTATAGTCCAGACCATTGCGCGTGTGTTCATAGCCACACCCCCGCTCGCATCATTTCCGGCTCTCCAGCGGTGACATAAGGTGTCAGCGCTACGGAGGCCATCGGGAGCGAACAAAGCGGGAGGCGAGTGAAGGCGTGCGCACAGGACAAACTCACTGCATGTAATTGACGAGAGCGTAGGTGCGCGCATGCGCATTACGCAGCACCCACAACTCAAGCCAAAAGTAAAGGAGAGAGCACACAAGGGGTATTATAGGGGGATATATAATCAAAAATAGCAATAAGATGCCTGACAAATCATTAATGGCATATCGGTCGTGCATATATACATATAGAGAAGCAGTCGAAATATAAATAGATGTATTCATTCATTGCACCTCATATATATCCACAACTACCCAAGCCTCTGGTATAATCATATCCAGGATATATTATCAGCACACCCAAAGAACATATGCATATGAGAAACACATGTATACAAAAAAGCTGTCCATGCATATAAAAATGTATACGTATATAAAAGATATGAAAGAAATGCAGTATGTATAAAGTACATGAATACATCACAATAGAGCATATGTGCATGTATGCATACATGTGATCACACGTACATGCACACATACACACACGCTGATGCAAAGTCCATAAACATATCCCGACACTACATCAAAACTGGATACAATAAATATGTAATTGCATAAACATAGATATCCCCCAGAAATATACACCATTGATATCCCCTCCTAATGTGCGATGATGATTCTCAATTGAATAAAAGATATGGCCCTATTCAGGAAGGCTGATCAGAAACCACATTATGGCGATTTGATAGATAAGGCACCTATAAAAATCCAAAGAAAAAAGAGCAAATTAAAACCAGTGCACATAAAAAAACTCAAAATAAACAAACACGAAGAAAAAGATGAATAAAAACACCGAATATAAAGGGGACAAACTTTATCCAACAATAATAGACATTTTGAAACATAAAAGAATGCAAAAACGGTTGTTGCACTCGACTACCATCATAGAGGCCTAGAGTACAAAGAGATGTCTACGAGACGCTGAAGGCAAATGAACACAAGATTCGATAAAAAAGGTGAGAAGGTAAGCTTCTCATTCAAACCATGGGGTGAGACTGTATCCAGTCTCACTATCCATTCGCATTCGCGTCTTGCCAGAGCCTTCTTGTAGTCCCCACCTCGTATTCCCAGATGTATAACATCAATCCCTATAAATTTCAAATCGTCAGGGTTACATTTATGGTGGCTTTTAAAATGGCGAGGGATGGTTTTAAGAAGGTGGATGTTAGTTTCATCGCGCGCCGCCAAAATGTCCCTGACGTGTTCCCTGATGCGTTCACGGAGTTCACGTGATGTGAGCCCAATGTAAATGAGACGGCATGTACATCTGGCATAGTATATGACATTCGAGGTTCGGCAAGAAATATAATGCCTTATCTCGAATGTCCCACTCCCATCCGATGACATAAAGGAATTAGCCCGTATCATATTCCGACAAGCCAGACATGACCCACAGGGAAACGAACCCAAGTTGGTTCTGGGTATATTGAAAAGGGATTGGGTTTTGAGCATATAATGACTGTGTACTAAGTGATCCTTTAAGTTCTTGCTCCTTCTTGCTGTCATTAGAGGCACATTTGGAAGTTTAGGACCCAGTACACTATCAGATTTTAAAACAGCCCAATGTTTCTTTAGAACCTCTCTAATATCATCCCACTGGTTGTTAAAAGTGGTGATGAACCTAGTCATACCCTCCTCCTTATCTTTCTTCCCTCCAATCAATAACGTAGGCCTCTTGGCATTTTTTGCCCGATTATACCCATTTTTGATAGTACGATGTGAGTATCCACGCTCCCGGAACCTAGCTCTAAGATCCTCAGCCTGGGCTTCAAAGTATTGATCAGTTGAGCAGATCCTTCGGGTGCGAAGATACTGTCCTACAGGTATTGCGTGGAGGCCTGATGATTGGAGCTAGCGTGGAGGAGTGCATTGACTGAGGTCTCCTTTCTGAACATATCCGCCTGTAAAGAGCGGTCTGGATGCACAATCAGTTTCACGTCTAGGAAGTCCATTTCTGCAGGATGGTATTTATGGGTAAGTTTGATGCCATACTGATTCTTATTGAGGGAGCAGATATAATTCTCCAGCTCAAATGAGGTGCCCCCCCACAGAATCAGTATGTCATCAATATATCTTATCCATTGTTGGACGGGGGCATCGGTCCGTGCGTCACCTCCAAACACCTCCCTCTCCCAGAACCCCAGGAAGAGGTTAGCGTAGGAGGGCGCACAGGCCGCCCCCATCGCGGTCCCCCGCTTCTGCAGAAAGAACTTATCTCTAAACGTGAAAAAGTTATGTGTCAGGACAAATTCTAACAAGTCATGGATCAACTGACACAATTGTGCATCCAGACTACTCATGTTCAGAAAAAAGTCAACCGCCCTCAGTCCATGTTGATGATCAATGCACGTATATAATGCCTCCACGTCAATAGTTGCGAGGAGGGTCCCATCGTCCACAAAGAGACCATCAACCCGCCGCAGGACGTCAAGAGTGTCCCGGGCATAGGAGGGCAGCGTTTCCACCAGTGGATGTAAAAAATGTTCAATGAACTTACAAACTGGGTCGCACATCCCTCCGATGCCCGAGACAATCGGACGCCCCGGGGGGCAGACAGGGTCCTTGTGGACTTTGGGAAGTAGGTAGAAAGTTGGTACAACAGGGCATTTGATGGTTAAACCGTCCAATACTTTCTTAGTAATAATGCCCTGTCTAAAGGCTCTATCAAGAATATTATATAGCTCAATCATAAATCCACCAAGTGGGTTTTGTGTCAAGGGGGCATATGTATGACGGTCGCGAAGTTGGCGACCTGCTTCTTTTTCATACATGTGCCGAGGCCACACCACCACATTTCCCCCCTTATCCGCTGGTTTGATGATAATGTCATCCAGTTCCTGAAGTTCTTTTAAAGCCCTACGTTGGTCAGAGGTGAGATTATCTCCTGAATGTCTCTTATTCAAATTTTTAAAATCTTCAGAGACCAATTTGCAAAAGATCTCAACCTCAGGGCAAATCGAAAATGGTTGGAAAGTGGTGGAGCGGGGATATATTGAGGTGGGAAAGTTAGTCGCATGATTCCCTACCATTTGTGGGGAGGATTCATCCAACTCCTCAAGAATAGAAATGGCCTCTACTTCGGCATCAGTCAGGGGGGAAATGTCCAAACTTCTCTTAGCGTGTAATTTTTTCAGCACCAATTTTCGGGAGAAGAGGTGTAAGTCCTTGATCACTGTAAAATAATTAAAATCATAGTTAGGCGCAAAATTCAAACCGAGGCTTAATATCTCAATCTGTGATTTAGTCAGGACCAAATTGGAGAGGTTGATTACCTCAAGATTATGTCCCTTAGTCTCCTGTAGGGAGATAGAACGTGAAGCTTCGTACTTTAGTATCACTTGCGCCAGGAACTTTAATCTGAATCTCCTTCCTGGGTTTCGTGCAAAAAGTATGGACGTGTCAATAACATTTGAATGTATCATCTGGAAAAAAGGAAAGAAACAATGGTCAGGGTCGCACTGCCGGCTCTATACACACGAATGGTGCGAAGTGAGCGCTCACCTGCAAAGCTCGCAGGTCGTTCTCCAGCGAGTGTCCCACCAACACGGCGTCTGGAGGAAGGAGAGCTTTTATTCTTTCCTGGACGTCCTTCAGTTTGGTTTTTACAGGATGAAGCTTTTTCTTAGTGATCCCCGAGAACCTGACCGCACATAAATTACACAAATGTGAGAGATTGTGTTGTACAGAAAAAAGAAAATCTCTTCGGGAACATTTACTTAGGTATTAACAGGGTCATTTCGGTAAGACAGAGCTCCGGCCATGTTACTACAGAGGAACGGTAACCAGATCAAAGAGGCCACTTTTTGGTCTTATTTTATTCCCGCTATACCCCCGAGTGACACCTCTTTATCTGCTGTGCGGTTCCAGAAATATGCTCTTTTTTTGTGCTAATTGTTATGGCTTTTATAAGAGGACGGGGCTCACAGATCAATTATTCAAAACAGCCTAAAGACACGAATGGGAGGATCCTCGCGAGCCATGTTCCAGAGGATCGCTCCGCAGGCCACGCCCCGAAAGGATCCCCCGTCGCACGAGCCACGCCCCAGGAGATCCCACAAGAGCCACACCCTAGGGGATCCCACGGGAGCCACACCCTAGGAGGATCCCATGCGAGCCATGCCCCTGGGATTCACCCGAGCCACGTCCCAGGGGATCCTACCCGAGCCACGCCCCCTGAGAAAAGACCATAAAGAAAATACACCAAATAAAAATAATCCTCCCTCCCCGCTAGCCAAGCCCCAAATGGATCCCCTTGCCCCACCACAGAAAGTTATCCTGCGAGCACACCCCGGGTCGATCCCACGCGGTCCACACCTTGGGGCTCCCCCGCCTCGCGAGCCACGCCTCGGAGGAATCCCATGCGAGCCGCGCCCTGGGGGATCACCCACCACAGAAGACTACCCTGTGAACCCAGCCCCGGGGGTGGTCCCACGCAAGCCACAGCCCCGGGGGTGGTCCCACGCGAGCCACAGCCCCAGGGGTGGTCCCACGCGAGCCATAGCCCCGGAGAAAAGACCATAAAAAATAACACCAAATAAAAAGGCCCATACTGTATTGTGGATTTAAATAAAATAAAAAAACGAAAAACTTAGGGGAGCATCAGAATTAAAAAAAAAAAAAAAAAAATTGGTTACTTTTGACCTGGTTACAGGTCCTCTAAGGCTATGTGCGCACTTACCGGATTTTGCCGCGGATTTTCCGCGGATCTGTTGCATGTTTCGCTGCAGAAAATGTTCATAACATCTCTGCAGTGAATCACCAGGAAATCCTATGGAGAAAAAAAATCCTGTGCGCACTGGGCGGAATTTGACAGCTGCATGTTTTGCTGCGGGAATCCCGCAGCAAAAACAAGTGCATGTCACTTCTTTTCCACACATCGCTGCGGGATTTCACTCCATTGACTCCAATGTTAATCATGAAATCCCGCAGGGAATAACACAGGTAGCAAATTCTGTGCGGTTCACTGCGTTTTCCTGCGTTATTCCCTGCGGTATTTCGCGGTTTACCTCCGGTAATATACATCGCTTTTCTGCGGTTTGCAGGGAAGTGATGTCATTACAGGAACAGGAAGCCGTGCAGAGAGTAAACACAAACACAGATCACACTCACACACACAGACATCACAGACACGGTTTTTTACCGCGGGTGCGGTAATCTTTGAGAGCATGCGGAATTTTCTCAAGAAAATTCCATTTCCCAGTGCGCACATAGCCTAAGTAATTTCTCTTCTACCTAATGAGCAGTGGCATAAATGAGCCACTTTATCATCAGTCAGCCTGTCCACGTATTACATTAGCCATTCATATACATTACTGGCACACTGTATTTTCCTTGCAGATAGTTTAATAAGCAGATCATTGAGGCAACTGAGAGTTTGCCATGGTAAAACATTACCTTTAACAGGGATGCACAGAATTAGTAAAACACAGTTGGGTTCGTCCAAAAACAGCTTCATATCTGCCCTTTATTTCTATGTAATAAAGCCACTCGGCCCCAATCACTTCAATGGAGCAGAACTTCAGCACCAGACTCAACCCACGGACAGATGTGGCGGTTTTGACAAATCATCCACGTTTTCTTATCCTGCACAACGTTTTATGTACATACTAATAAGTAGGGATAGGAGCGCAGGTCCAGACTACATAAGGTTTGTTTGTAGTCTGTTACCATGGTGACAAATATTCCAGATTCTCAGAGCACGTCAGAGCCATCATTGTAAAGTAATAAGCGGAACAGCCCAAAATTTTAAGTCATTGGGTGACCTGCAAGTCAACATGACGTCCATTTTGTTAAAAAAAATCTATTAAGCCAACCATAGATCATTACAGGAGAAAGACAGAATGTATGTAAGAATAGAGAGAATACCTGGTCTTGTAAGTTATCATGAGATTATCCGGCTTCACCAGTTCATCCATAATACACTGGCCTTGTGCATCCACTAATGACACCCAGCTCAGCTCGTGCCCTTTACAGGTCAAACACTGCGGATATAGAAATACTGGTGTCAGAAATCTATGAAACTGTCTATTAGATCAACATGGCCGCCATAGGACAACGAGCCACATGACATCTAATAGACAGCTCCTCAGGGTCCCTCCTCCCTGATCTCACACTGCACAGTACAAGCTGACAGTTCCTCAGTGTCCCTCCTCCCTGATCTCACACTGCACAGTACAAGCTGATAGACAGCTCCTCAGTGGTCTTCCTTTCTGATCTCACGCTGCTCAGTAGAAGTTGACAGCTCCTCAGTGTCCCTCCTCCCTGATCTCACACTGCTCAGTACATGCTGATAGCTCCTCAGTGTCCCTCCTCCCTGATCTCACACTGCTCAGTACATGCTGATAGCTCCTCAGTGTCCCTCCTCCCTGATCTCACACTGTTCAGTACATGCTGATAGCTTCTCAGTGTCCCTCCTCCCTGTTCTCAAACTACTCATAACAAGCCAATATACAACTCCTCAGTGCTCCTCCTCCCTGAAAAATAAAATTAAAATTACAGGTGTAACAAAATTGCGACAAAGCAATTTTTTTTATAAAATTCAGATTTTTTTTAAGCTACTAAACTGTATTTTGTAAAAAAGGCTTTAAATTTACACTTTGTCCTATCAAACCAAAATTGATGTATTAGAAATATATCCACCGGCACCGATAATAAAGGATGTACAAGGGATTCCCTAAAAAAGGATCAGACATGTTGGGTTTCAGCATGCCCGATCCTTTGCTCTGCTGTCAGGCAGATCTGACTGCGTCTTGCCTCTCTCATAATGGGGATGTGTGTTTGTGGATGATGGGGGAGGGGAGGTACACTATCTTTTTGGTATACACAGCTTTATTGGTTGACACGTCAGAAATACGGTCTCTTATATACGTGCCATTTCACAATCCAGACCAAACAGAGGGCTGCTGTCCGTAGGTTCCCCCGTGCAGTTGGTGCGGATGTAATTTTCTGTATTGGGTGATCCTGAAAATAATAAAAGGGAAAAACATTAAATTATGTGTTGTAATAATATGTAAAAATAAAGTTAGAAAAATGTAAAAACTAAGTTAAAAAAAAACTCACATTATCCTGATTTGCACAGAAAGAGGCACGACACTTACACATCTCAAATACGGCAGCCGCTGTACAAAGGATCCTGCGCTGTAGCTGCCTCCTGCTGTGATTGGGCACCCTGCGCTGTAGCTGCCTCCTGCTGTGACTTGGGCACCCCCTGAAAGATGAACGCACCTTGCCTGTGTGGCACCGCCCCGCTTTCCGATAGCCGCGTACTTCAGGAGCTGGTGCAGCTGCTGGGGCTGAATTTCACAGTTATCACAAAATAATGCGGGTGATAATCTGGGAGATTTCTGTCGAGAAACACAATAATACCATATATCAATAAAGTAAGTACACCCCTCACATTTATATCTTTTCATGGGACAACACTGAGGATCTGACCCTGTGATACAATGTACAGTGTCAGTGTGCAGCTTGTATAACAGGGTAAATTTGGTGTGCTCTAAATAACTCTACACACAGCCATTAATGTCTAAACCGGTGGCAAAAAAAAAGGGAGTAGACCCTTCACATTTTTGTTAATTTTTTTTTATTATATCTTTTCATGGGACAGCACTGAAGATAGTACTCTTATAATATATATAGGCAGTGTGCAGCTTGTATAACTGTAAATTTGTAACTCATCACACAGCCATTAATGTCGAAACCGGTGGCAACAAAAGTGAGTACACCCCTAAGCGAAAATGCCCAAATTGCTCCCAGTTAGCCATATTTCCTCCCCGGTGTCATGTGACTCATTAGTGTTAAGGTCTCAGGTGTGGTAAAGTCACCTTGCTCCTCTGCGGGTGTACTCTATTGACCGCTTCTTGGCCCCCGTTATTCTCGTCCTTTCTTCTCTTAGAGCCGGGCTCGTCCTCTTCTCCATTCCTGTGCGGTCTTTTTTGCTGCCTCATCGATTTCATTTCACTCATTTCTTCCTACAGAGATGGAAAAACTGAACAATACAAAAAAAATGCATTATTGTATCATGAGCTGCATGAATATACAAGTCTGGGAACAGGAGGAGCAATGTGTCAGATTTGTCCATATGGTCAGACATGTTATTTTCTGATGCCACCTCATAGCGGCCATACAGGTGCACTTGTATGTAAGATGGGAAACCTATGGTCTAATGCTGACGGGTGCTCAATGATATTAAAGGGAATCTTTCATCAGGTTTTTGCTCCTTCATCTGAGAGCAGCATAATGTAGAGACAGAGACCCTGAGTCCAGCGATGTGTCACTTACTGAGCTGTTTGCTGTCATTTTGATAAAATCAATGTTTTCTCTGCTGCAGATCCAGCAGTTATACAGAGCGCATCAATATGCTGGACTATCTGCAGCACGCTAAGTAGTCCTGTAATGATAACTGCCTGCTGATTATTCAGTTATTGTTAAAACAACTACACTAAGTAGCCCAGTAAGTGACACATTGCTGTAATCAGGGTCTCTGCCCCTACTTTATGCTGCTCTCAGATTAAATGGCAAAAACCTGGTGACAGATTCCCTTTAACCCCTTAAGGACCAAGCGTTTGTTTGATATTTTTTTTCCTGCCCTTTTACCAAGAACCATATTTTTTTTTTTGAACACCGTCATACGATGGCTTGCTTTTCTGCAGACAAGTTCTACACACACATACACATATGTCGCTGGCGGGGAGGCACGCGCTCGCCGCTGCGCTCCACGCGAGCGCTCCGGTCCGGCGCTGCTGCGGCTGCTCAGTGGCTCGAGCGGAAGGCTGGATCCGGGGCCTCGAGCGGCGTTCCTCGCCCGTGAGTGAAAGGGGTGGTGTGGGTTTGGGGATGTGGTCCGTGACGCCACCCACGGTTTGTGATGATAAGGGCACCACCGCTGCTCTGGACGGGGATCCCGGGAGCGATGACAGGGAGCAGCTGAGTTGGTTCTCTCCCCTTCGTGGGTGGAGGGGGGCAGCGCAGTGCCCGACGGCACGGTGATACTCACTCAGCCAGTAACATACACGGAGTCTCTGGTAAAACAGACGGCTGGATGGACGGGTTCCACAGACGGCTGCGGTGGTCACTCCCAGTAGGTTGGCAGTGACTATCTCTCCCTGCACCGGTGTTGTTTTCGGCCCCGATGGCTTCCCACCGGTAGCCCGCTCCCCAGTGGTGTATTGGCTAGAGGAGCCCCTTTTTGCCCGCATGCTCTGGCCCTGGGAATGGTAGCCTTGGTGGTGACTGTGTTCCCCTTCACGGTTTGGGCAGTTGCCTTCAGTCGGTTCTTTACTGCTGGGAAACCCCAGAGGTTCCCATCGCTGACGGATTTGACCGGTTTAACGGCGACTCCAAGTCTGGTCGGGGTCCGTAGGCCCTGCCGAATGGTGCTGGCTTCTCTTCGCTCCCCGGTCCGGTACCGGCGGGCCACCGCCCGACCCCGGTCCTTACGGTTGTGCGTCAATCGGCCTCTCCTGCAGACGGTCATCACCGTCTGCCAACCTTGCTCTCCGGTGCCCGGGCCACGTACCCGGACACGGTCAGACTCTTTGCTCCTCCATCACTACTTCACTGCTCCTCCACTTTCACTCTCCTAAACAAATTTGACTTCTTTTCCCACCTCCAGGGCTGTGAACTCCTCGGTGGGTGGGGCCAACCGCCTGGCTCCACCCCACCTGGTGTGGACATCAGCCCCTGGAGGGAGGCAACAAGGGTTTGTATTTGTGACTGATGTGCCTAACTGGGGTGTGGGGTGTGTTGTTGCAGTACTTGTGACGTCCTGGCTTGTCCAGGGCGCCACATTCCCCCTTGGTTAAACGCAGACTGTCCGCGGGCTGCCCGTCCATCACCGGTTTTATCTTCCTTTTCAAAACTGTAAAAAACGGTAAAACATATAAAACATAAGCATTCTTTCAATCTTCCCTTACGGGAGGTACATTCTTAAACGTTACTAACGGTTCATTTTTATTAACGGTAACGGCTTCCGCTCTCCCCTCGCCCAAACAACCTGGCCCTGATGCTGCCCCTAAGAAGTGGGCAGCACCCCTTGCCCCAGTCCAGAACCAAATTGCCCGAGCGGGTACGGTCTCTTTCAGGGGAACCCACGTCCATGGGGAACCCCTGACCCCCGGAGGATCGCCACCGGTTACGGTAGTGGCGGGCCTGGGCCATCCCTTTCCTCCAGGCCCTTCCTCCCAAATCAGCCTCTCCGGAGGCGGTCACGGTGTTAAGCCAACAGATATTTACATGCCACAAGTTTGTGGTTGCCCTGCAAGTTCTCGGGCTCTTCCGTAAGTAGTTTCTTACGCAAACGGTTGCAAAAGGTCCCTACGGGGACTAGTTGCCGGCAACGGCCGGTTCAATTACGGTGTAAATCTGGTAAGCATCGGTTGATTACTTTTCATTTACTCACAACGGTACTGGTGGTCCCAACGGGGACAACGATGTAACGGAGGGACCGCTGACTCACTTCAGGTCCAACTCCACCGACCGGGGGAGGGGGCTGCGCTGGTGCTTGGGGCCCCTGGCTTCCCTTCAGCCTAGCGTCAAGGGCAAACCAGCCCCTCTCCCCGCAGTGCCGGGTATAGGTGATGAGGTCACCAGGAAGCAGGTTGCGGCCCGGATGATCCTCCGGCAGGTGGTCATTCACGTCTCTACGGGCCACAAAAACTTCGGCCTCCAGGCCCGGTTCAAAAATGAAGCCGTATCCTCTACGGACATCGAACCTCCTCACTTGTCCTTCATTCCTCGGGCCCCGTACTCGGAAGGTGGCTCTGCGGAGGCTCTCCTTCTCTCTAATACTGTGGGCTACCAGCTCCGCTTTCCTCTTCTCTCTCTCCGCAATCTCCTGGCCCAGCGGTGTCGGTTCCCTATCCCAGTAAGGGGCTGTTGCGGGCCCCTGTGCACGGGTCGGGCCCCTCCTTCACGCTGCTCATTACTGGTGCCCTCTGTGGAAGGTCTCGCGGTGTCATGGCCTGGGGTGCTGCCTTACAGCTGCAACCCGGCGCAGCCTCAGCCGAAACGTGGGGGATGGGTAAAGGGTTCCTCTCCCGCTGGACCTCCTCCTGCTCCTGTACGGGACGGGCTGCCAGAGCCGGTACGGGACCAGGCACGGTTGCTACGGGTGCCTCCGGTATACATCCGCTGACGGGCTCGGTTTTCGGCAGCTTCCAAGGGAGCGGTTCGGGTCGGTGACGGGCTTCTGCGGCAGGTCGGTCCGCTTGGGCGGACGGGCAGGGTACCGCTACCGATGGGTCGGGTAGCGCGCCTAGTGGTGGGGCGGTAGCAACTAACACGGGTGGCGGGGGAGGCAGCAGGGTGAGCGGGTGCAGGCCGGGCCCCTCAGCCGCCGTGGCCGATCTCTCGGGAATACAGGGGCGTGGGTCTCTTACCCGCTCCTCCAGATCTTCCTCCACCTCGCGTCTCCGTATAGCCGCTACCACGTCCGCCATGTCGGCCTCCCACTCCTCCAGGAGGAGCTGCACACGGACATGCAGACGGCTGCTTAGCTGGACGGTCCGGACTTCCACCCACGAAGCGGTGCCAGGCGCGGGCGCGGGGACTACGGAGTTGTCGGTCGGTCTCAGCATCTTAGCAGCGGCCTCTTCCAGGAGCCGAAGATCGGCGCAGGGTCCTGGCGTCCCTGCTTTTATAGCCGCGGTCTACATGCGGTTGACTCCCCAGTTCAGGGCCGGCGGGCTCCAACCCTTGCCCGGTCCCTACGTTTCCGCCGGTTGCTGTACCGATACTCCTGCAGACGGCCACCACTGTCTGCCTGCCTGACGTTTCAAGGGATCCCAGGCTCCTACCCGGGTCCCTGACAGCTCTGCTCCTCTACACCTCCTTTCACTGTCCACTCTACAACTCAACTCCTTGTATTTCCTGCCTCAGGACAGTAGTCTCCTCGGTGGGCATGCCTTTCCACCTGACTCCGCCCACCTGGTGTGCCCTACTGGCCCTGAGGGAGGAATCAGGTCTCCCTTTCGGGTGACGGGTGTGTGTCCTCACAGGGGGTGGGGGTGTGGGGGTGTTGTAGGTGTTATTACCTGTGACCCCTGGGGTCCAGGGCATCACACATGATGTAGAGACAGAGATCCTGATTGCAGGGATGTACTATTTACGTTACTGGGTGCAGCAATTGTTATACAATCACAGTTTTATCTGCTGCAGATCTAGCAGAGCTTAGAATGCTGAGCTCTGTATAGCCCCGCCCACACCACTGATTAGCAGCTGTGTACACTGTGCATAGGCAGAAAGCTGCTAATCAGTGGGGGCAGGTTTACACATAAGTTGACCAGGAGGCACGAAACACCTAGACCTGCAGTGATAATCTCCTGCTGATACATCACTGACTGTATTGAAACAGCAGCACACAGCTTAATAAGTGACTCTTCACTGGACTCAGGGTCTCTGTCCCTACATTCTGTCTTCTTAATTTGCAACAATTTTTCCACACCTGACACAAACCCTTGCACAGTACTTTATATTCCTAAATAAGTCACAAAATGTGTTGTACAAAGATCTTTACATCTTTTCTTTCCCACAGATTTTTTACACTCATTCAAACATTTAATATAGAAGGAAGGAGTCATCGTATAGCAACGAGAGAGCAAGGTGCAAAGGGGCGTCGTATATCCTACAAATGGCTTAGGCACAGACACTACTTACTCCCTGTCTCTTTATGTAAATGATGTAAGCAAAGATTGTACTACCTTCCTGTCTCTTCATGAAATTTATATAAAGCACAGCTAGTACTTTCACTCTGCCAATAATATGTATACAGATAGTACTGCCTCCCTGTCTCTCTCTGTACTCAGTTAAGATAGAACAGTCTTCTTGTTTCTACCTGGAAATTATGTAAACAGATGCTTGTCTTTTCCTATAAATTATGTAGGCACAGATAGTTTTGACAAATACCAGCAGTATAGAAACAGGTGATGAGAAGCCGTTCCCAAATTACCTCTCAAAATTAAGATAAGTATCAGCAGTGAGAAAGGGAATAATACATAACTTTTATTAGAATTATTAAAAAAAAAATTGCGTAGTGCTGCAATTTATAAATTTAATTTTTTGTGCAAAAAAATGAAACAATACTCATGTCCAAGAGGACCAACAAAGATAGCGTTGGAGCCCCCCCGGTGGTGTCCGTCAATGATACACCATAATCACCAGATGGACATTGAGGGGCTTCGACGCCAAATCAGTGTCCAAGATTCATAGACACTGTGAATTGATGACTACTATGAGCCGGATAAATGGGGCAACAACCTATAATCCTATTAGTCAGGTTAGGGTCATGGGAGGATATATTCCAGTGGGAACCAAGCCCCCCAATAGGACTCACCAATGTAATATACAGTATGGGGTTACTAAATCCCCCAAAGAAACAAGCTTTTCATACATGTAAACACCAATTACCAACCATAACCTAACAGAAATCTAACAAAAATCCATCCAAGATCACAGTGGTGTTTCTTGGATTTAATTCAGAGTATAATCACGGCAGTAAACATATAGGTATAATTATTGCCTCTTGCTTATAATGACCGGCTCATTTATACATCATGCAATTATAAATAGAGAAATGGAATGGTCTCACCCAGTTGTAGGTGCAGGTCAGTAGTTAGAAGGGGGTCATCAGGATAGATGAATCGGGTGGCTGTCCATGGCCGGGCAGGAGCTCTCTCCCTGGCAGGAACTAGCTGAACCCTCAAGCCCCATTAGCTCCAGCCCTTACAAGGACCGTCCCAAACTGACCCTGATTAAATTAGCCCTAAAGATTCATCACCATGGAACCTCCCGACGCGTTTCCTCCGCCAGGATTCATCAGGGGAGATACTATAGGTGAAGGGCTCAAGATGCAGGTATAGAGACCCCAACATACAAGTGGTCAGACTCTAGGGTAAGCTGCCACTGCAAGTTTCCACTATTAAATAGACCATTAATTGTTGCTACAATCAGACAATCAAAAAAACCAACCAATAATACATCAAAACGAGTGTTTAAACTCACCTGCCTGTTGTAACAGGTAACTATAGGTAGCAAAACATCACACAGCGTGGGGCAGTGCTGGGCGCAGCCATCTTGTCCCGCCCACCTGGGCATGTCATCAATCCCAGAATGCTACACACCACACTGACTGACATGCATAGTGCAGGACAGTGCTGAATCACAGCACCGCCCTGCCCCCAAGCACACGTCATCAATCCCACAATGCCATGCTACATGGAGTGGACTGGAGCCGATTTAGACAAAAAACACAGCATACAGCATCCAGTATAGGATCGTGCTGGGTGTGGGCATCTAGTCCCGCCCAGCTGGGAGCATCATCAAACCCAGAATGCTCCAGGCGATGGTGGCTGTGACGTGCACAGTGTGGGGCAGTGCTGAACACACTGCCCCACCTCCGAGATCACGTCATCGAGCATCTTAGTGTATGAGGGGAAATGGTGCTGATTAAACAAACAGATACAGCCAGACATGCTGCTGTGCGATCGATCGGCATAGATTTTAACCCCTAAGATGCTTAGTCTTAGCATATGAGGGGAACTGGTGCCGACTAAACAAACAGAAGCAGGCAAACATGCTGCTGCGCAATCAGCACAGATTTTAACCCCCAAGATGCTATAGGATAAGTCATGCCTAAATATAATCAAATTGATATTAAACATAACCAAAATTAGACAGACGTTGTAATGGTTAATTGGATATGCCAGATAGTCCCATGACGTACCAAGTCCCAAGGCTTAACTAGGATATAAGTATCAATAGAACAGATAAATGTGATAATTTTGGCGGTATAGATTATATAGAATATGTTCCATTAAATTAATTTACACCATAACTAGAGGGATTAACCCTTTGTTTGATCACATTATGTATTTAAAGACAAATGAAGTGAGCTCACTGAAGGTTCATCAGTTAGCTCACATGAGGTTTCTTGGCCAGTAAAGACCATAACAGGTTCTTTCGAGTACCATTAACACAGATCTGTGCATTATAAATGATAGGTTGAAGGGAGAAAGAGAAAGATGTTCAGAGCCAAGAAAGTCAGAGAAAGCAGCTATAACTGAGCTGTTCATTTAGGCCTTTTGGTGCTATTGTGTCTAGGATAAAGATCCACTTGGATTCTTTCTGTAGGATTTTCTGATCCCAAGGGCCGCCTCTGAGTGGTTTTCTCACTATATCAATGCCCTGGAAACTCATGGCCTTTGTGTCCCCGCCGTGAAAGGCGTTGATATGTCTGGCGATTGGGGTGTCCCTTTTGTGTAGGACATCTCCCAAATGATCGCCAATTCTGCGACGTAATTCACGCTTTGTTTTGCCGATGTATTCTTTGCTACAAGCGCAAGTCTTTTTGTAAATTACGCCTTCAGTCTTACAGTTTATGAATTCTCTAATGTCATACTCTTTCCCTGTGACATGGCTGGCAAAGGTCTTGCTTTTAGTGATGAAAGGGCAAGCAATGCAATTGCCACATTTAAACCAACCTCTGATGTTAGACTTCAGCCAGGTTTCATTAGTAGGTGCCTGAAAGTGGCTATGGACTAGACGATCCTTTAAGGAGCGCCCCCTCCTGTATGTTATACTCGGTTGTTCACAGAGGCCTCCTTTAAGATCACTGTCCATATGCAACACACCCCAGTATTTTTGCAAAATCTCCCTTACTTGTTGGGCTCCATTATCAAAGGTGGTAATGAATCTGAAAGGCTCGTTTTCATTGATGTTAGGACTCTTAATTGGGTTTAGAAGTTGTGTTCTGTTCTTGTTTATTACTTCTCCGTATGCCTTTTTCAAGATTCCACCTGGGTACCCTCTGTCCAGGAATCGTTGTCTCAGGTCCCTTGCTTGTCTGCTGAATGTTTCCCCATCGGAACAGTTTCTGCGAGCCCGCAGGTATTGTCCTTTTGGTATCCCTCGCTTCAAAGCTACTGGGTGGCTGCTTTCCCAGCGTAAGAGGGAATTGGAGGCTGTCGGTTTACGGTACATATCCGTGCAGATATCCCCTGTTACGCTTTTTTTAATTAAGACGTCTAGAAATGCAATTTCTGTCTCCTTAATTTCAGACGTAAAAGCCAAACCCAGGTTATTAATATTCAGCAGACTGACAAAGGACCGAAACTCCTCTTGTGTTCCTGACCATAGGATGAATATGTCATCCACATAACGGAGCCATAATTCCACCTTAGACAGATAGTTCCCATGGGCCTTCGATGTATCAAATACTACTGTTTCTTCCCACCAACCCAGGTAGATGTTTGCGTACGTGGGGGCACAAGGGCACCCCATTGCCACGCCCCTGAGTTGGTGGAAAAATTTGTGGTCAAATAGGAAGAAATTGCGAGTAAGACAATAATTCAAGAGTTGTCTGATAAACTGGTTATGCTGCTGGAACTGCAGCCCTCTTGTGCCTAGGAAGCTGTCTACTGCCTCCATCCCTCTTGCATGAGGGATGGAGGAGTACAGAGCCTCCACGTCAATGCTGGCCAGTAAGGTTTTGGGATCTACGGAAAGACCATCAAGTTTTAGTAATAGATCTGAGGTATCCCTCACGTGTGATGGTAACGCTGACACAAATGGAGCAAGGATCTCATCCAGGTAGAGCCCACTGTTCTGGCTGATGTTGTTGACACCAGACACAATGGGTCTACCTTTTAGTGGATTGAGACCCTTATGCACCTTTGGCAGGCTGTAAAAAGTCGCCACCACTGGGTTGTCTGGCATCAAGAAATCAAACTCAGTTTTGGTGATTACACCTTCTGCAAGGCCATTATTTAGAATATCTCCTAATTCATCAAGATAATGTATGGTGGGGTTAGATCTCAGAATTTCATACGTATTTTTATCCTTAAGGATTTGTAGGCACATCTCCTTGTATTGTTCCGCATTTAGGATCACCGTATTACCTCCTTTATCTGAGGGTTTTATTACGATTTTGTGATCTTTTTCTAAATTTTGTAGGGCTTGCATTTCCATTTTGTCGCAATTGAAACGGGTAAATGATTTTGTCTGGGCTAGATGCTTCATGTCCCTCGAGACTAGCTCAAGAAAAACATCGATAGCTGATGTTTCCATAGAAATTGGGGGCATCTTTTTGCTCTTAGCACGTACTTTACTAAATGGGCCTTTCCCAAGAGTATTGGGGTCAGGTTCATCCAAACTCGCAAGTAACTCTACCCCTGATAATAACTCAACTGGGATACCCAATTCATTACATTTACGTTTCTCCTGTGCTGCAAAATGCTTATGCCACCTCAATTTACGCACAAATAAATTTAGATCCTTAATAGATCCAAAGAGATCAAAATTGGAGCTAGGCACGAAGGACAGGCCTTTTTCAAGAATGGACAATTCTTTAG
This sequence comes from Anomaloglossus baeobatrachus, assembly GCF_048569485.1. Classification (NCBI taxonomy): domain Eukaryota; kingdom Metazoa; phylum Chordata; class Amphibia; order Anura; family Aromobatidae; genus Anomaloglossus; species Anomaloglossus baeobatrachus. The sequence continues at coordinate 249,404,304 of NC_134359.1, forward strand.
AGGTAAGTACTCGGGAAGACAAGTTGATAACTTGAGTCCCCTGTTTCAATTGCGACCCCTCGTTGTGTTGCCTCTGTTTCTCAGGTAGTACCCGTGATCTAAAAAAGAGGGGGAGGGGTTAGTTTGCTGATACTGTCGTGTGTTGGGCCTATTGCCTCCGTAATAACGCCCTCTACCCCGTCCTTGCCCTCTAGTGTTGCGGTTTCCTCCTTCAGTGTCAGATTGCTCTGTGTCTGTAGAGGAGGGTTCAATCTCCGTTTCCGGGATGTGTCTGCCTAGTTGAGAATAGACTTTGTTATTTTTAAAGTCTTGTAAGTCACGTATGAATTGTTTGTGTTTCCTCTCCTTTAATTTATATTGGAATCTATCGATGGTATCACGTAATTTGGTTTCTTTGGTTACAAAGTCAGGTTCATTAGAGAATTTTTTTGTTATTTCGATTTGTTCTTTCAATTTATCATTAAGAGAGGCTAGTGTCTGTTTCTCTTGATCTAACAACAGCTGCATAAATTTTAGGGAGCATGCTGTTGCTTCATTTTCCCATTTGGTGATGAATTCAGAGTTTCTATGTCTAGGGCCTGGAGTGAGCGTGATCCTGAGTCCCCTAGGGACTATGCCGGCCTTCAAATAATTCTCAAGGCTCTGTGTTTCCCACCAAGAGGTGGTCTGATCCTGGTAGGTCTGAGTTAATTCTTTGAAGGCCGTATTAAATGACGGTGTATATTTCCTCTGGCTAAATGCTTGTTCCGAAAATACCTCCTTAGCTTCCTCCAACCATAACTCGGTATTTATACCTGTTGATAAAAAACCGGCCATACCTTCCAAAAAATTAACAAATACCAGCAGTATAGAAACAGGTGATGAGAAGCCGTTCCCAAATTACCTCTCAAAATTAAGATAAGTATCAGCAGTGAGAAAGGGAATAATACATAACTTTTATTAGAATTATTAAAAAAATTGCGTAGTGCTGCAATTTATAAATTAATTTTTTGTGCAAAAAAATGAAACAATACTCATGTCCAAGAGGACCAACAAAGATAGCGTTGGAGCCCCCCCGGTGGTGTCCGTCAATGATAGACCATAATCACCAGATGGACATTGAGGGGCTTCGACGCCAAATCAGTGTCCAAGATTCATAGACACTGTGAATTGATGACTACTATGAGCCGGATAAATGGGGCAACAACCTATAATCCTATTAGTCAGGTTAGGGTCATGGGAGGATATATTCCAGTGGGAACCAAGCCCCCCAATAGGACTCACCAATGTAATATACAGTATGGGGTTACTAAATCCCCCAAAAAAACAAGCTTTTCATACATGTAAACACCAATTACCAACCATAACCTAACAGAAATCTAACAAAAATCCATCCAAGATCACAGTGGTGTTTCTTGGATTTAATTCAGAGTATAATCACGGCAGTAAACATATAGGTATAATTATTGCCTCTTGCTTATAATGACCGGCTCATTTATACATCATGCAATTATAAATAGAGAAATGGAATGGTCTCACCCAGTTGTAGGTGCAGGTCAGTAGTTAGAAGGGGGTCATCAGGATAGATGAATCGGGTGGCTGTCCATGGCCAGGCAGGAGCTCTCTCCCTGGCAGGAACTAGCTGAACCCTCAAGCCCCATTAGCTCCAGCCCTTACAAGGACCGTCCCAAACAATTAATGGTCTATTTAATAGTGGAAACTTGCAGTGGCAGCTTACCCTAGAGTCTGACCACTTGTATGTTGGGGTCTCTATACCTGCATCTTGAGCCCTTCACCTATAGTATCTCCCCTGATGAATCCTGGCGGAGGAAACGCGTCGGGAGGTTCCATGGTGATGAATCTTTAGGGCTAATTTAATCAGGGTCAGTTTGGGACGGTCCTTGTAAGGGCTGGAGCTAATGGGGCTTGAGGGTTCAGCTAGTTCCTGCCAGGGAGAGAGCTCCTGCCCGGCCATGGACAGCCACCCGATTCATCTATCCTGATGACCCCCTTCTAACTACTGACCTGCACCTACAACTGGGTGAGACCATTCCATTTCTCTATTTATAATTGCATGATGTATAAATGAGCCGGTCATTATAAGCAAGAGGCAATAATTATACCTATATGTTTACTGCCGTGATTATACTCTGAATTAAATCCAAGAAACACCACTGTGATCTTGGATGGATTTTTGTTAGATTTCTGTTAGGTTATGGTTGGTAATTGGTGTTTACATGTATGAAAAGCTTGTTTTTTTGGGGGATTTAGTAACCCCATACTGTATATTACATTGGTGAGTCCTATTGGGGGGCTTGGTTCCCACTGGAATATATCCTCCCATGACCCTAACCTGACTAATAGGATTATAGGTTGTTGCCCCATTTATCCGGCTCATAGTAGTCATCAATTCACAGTGTCTATGAATCTTGGACACTGATTTGGCGTCGAAGCCCCTCAATGTCCATCTGGTGATTATGGTCTATCAATGACGGACACCACCGGGGGGGCTCCAACGCTATCTTTGTTGGTCCTCTTGGACATGAGTATTGTTTCATTTTTTTGCACAAAAAATTAATTTATAAATTGCAGCACTACGCAATTTTTTTAATAATTCTAATAAAAGTTATGTATTATTCCCTTTCTCACTGCTGATACTTATCACAGATAGTTTTGCCACCATCTGTCACTGTACACAATATAGGCACAGATAGTGCTACCTTCCCATCTCTTCACAAACATTTTTAGCACAGATAGTACTGACTCTGTTTGTTACTGTACATGATATAGGTACAGATAGTGCTACCTTCCCATCTTTTCACGTAAATTGTTAGCACATATAATACTGCCTCCCTGTCTCATTCTGTACATACTTTAAGTTAAGCTAGAACAGCCTTCTTGTCTCATCATGTAAATGATGAAAGTAGATACTTATCCTTTCCTATAAATGATGTAGGCACAGATAGTCCAGCTGCCATCTGTCACTCTACAAGATACATGCATAGATAGTGCTGCCTTCTCATCTCTTTACAAAAAAATTGTTTAAAAAAAACTGAGAGTTATTTTAAACATTTTTTTTTATCTCTACTGGCTAACACGGTACAAAGATATATTTTACCCATCTCTTTACAAAAATTGTTAATACAGATAGTACTGCCTTCCTGTTAAATAATGTGAATACAGGTAGTACTGCCTCCCTCTTTCTTATTAGTTAACAAATAATTACAGAGCAGTTTTTACAGGCAGACTAGCTATGTATTACAGCCAGAATTTGCCCTGTATGGGGCAGGCACAGCTCCTGAGCCCGCTCTAGATAAACGCACCCTTGCTGTGATGTACATGTATGACAGAATGCGCAAAGGGTTTAAAGCTTTTGGGTATTGGGTTGGAGTGGAGGAACACAGGAGACGGCAGCTTGCAGCCAGCGATGGAGGTGACAGGAGGTAATGGCCTTCATAGTCCTCAGTCCTCCGTGTGTCTGTATATGTCGTACGGCTTCAGCAGTGGCTTCAGGGCTATGAAATCCTGCAACGAGCACAAGACGAACAGCCTGAATTATGCGGAAAATCCGACCGGTCATGTGCATTAGTGGTCACATAATTACTGTAGAAGTCCTAGTAATCATGGTCAGCAAGGGTCCTAGTAATCATGGTCAGCAAGGGTCCTAGTAATCATTGTCAGCGAGGGTCCTAGTCATCACAGTCAACGAGGGTCCTAGTCATCACGGTCAGCGACGGTCCTAGTAATCCCGGTCAGCGAGGGTCCTAGTCATCATGGTCAGAGAGGGTCCTAGTCATCACGGTCAGCGAGGGTCCTAGTCATCACGGTCAGCGAGGGTCCTAGTCATCACGGTCTGCGAGGGTCCTAGTCATCACGGTCTGCGAGGGTCCTAGTCATCACGGTCAGCGAGGGTCCTAGTCATCAGGCGTCCAGAGAGCGGAGCCAATTCTGTATAAATGATATATAGCATTTCTTACTTAGGTAACAGTATTTCGCTCGCTGTCAGCCATTTTCATTTGTTGGCACAAATATAGATTTAATTTCCTTAAAACGATTAAACCGATTTTGAAGAAATTCCTCCATCAACGGTTTCGGAAAACCAGAGACATAAATTGTGTTTTCAGCTTCTGGATCTTCTCCCATCTCCTTAAAAACGTCTTCATAGTCGAGGGTCCTCCCCGAGATCATCCTCTGAACCTAATCAATAAGAAGAACACAAGTCAGACTGCCCACACATTAAAAAAGGCCCCTTTTTCCCCGACGCAAAGAAAAGACCAAATTAGAAATTTAAATAACTTTATTGGAGAGTAAACAAAAACTTACAACCACTCTCATCTTTTAAGACCACCATTTTGGAAGGGTAAGGTCGCAGCTCCTGAAATTGACCACCGGAAGTGTTGGGGTTATGCCGCCGGACTCCCGACACATGTTACCCATAGCCGATCTTCCGCCACAGAGTAGCGCCGACACGGCGGAGCTACAACCCCCCACCCAGCACAAACAACGCCTCCTCAATTCCGTCCTGCAGCCCAGACAGAAAGATGTCCAACCCAATTTCATTCAGGTGGACCCCATCTGGACGCATCAGCCTGGCATTAGTCCCCTCTAATTGGCGGTACCTCACAATAACCCTGCCCTTAAAATGCACAAACCGTGAAATACGATGGTTTATGGTCCTGCGGGTTCTTTCCATACCTGCCCAATCCCGCGCTCCGCGCAACACCACCCTGGGTACTGTCTCCGACCATACAATAACTACTTGTGAGAAAAACGCGGGGAACTTATCAATATCCACTAGCATAAGCGTAAGAAGCTCCGTCATCTGTATTGAGCACAAATCGTTGCCCCCCGCATGCAAAACCAAAACGACTGGTCCGACAGCCGTTCTTGATATATTCCCAACTTCCGGAAGCACTTGTGACCACGTAAGCCCCCGGATGCCTCTCCAATTCACTTCCGCATTAACAAAACCGAGTGATTTACCACCAGGACGTATCTTGGCCCTCTGCCCAGCCCAATAAACATAAGAGTGTCCCAGGACCCAAACACTTGGCCTGGAACAACCTGAAACGAGAAAATACTAAAAGTCAGATGCAAATAACGGTTATCAAAGCGTAAGCAGTTCAGGCCTGATATAACGAAAGAAACACCCCGAGCGCCATCTGCCAACCCTCCTAATGTCCTCATTCATTAAGCCTGCGCGTGCGGCTTCTGTAGCTGCGCCAATTCTAAACGAATGGGTACCAAACTCACCCGGAGGGAGACCCAAGAAAATCAAGATCCGTCGCAAAACCGCCAAAAACTGGAATCTAGTCAACGGGGACCCGTCAGCATGCGCAAAAAACGAAGGACTTTCAGGGCGAACAGCCAAATAATCAGAAACTAATTTGATAGGGCAAATAGGACCAGTAATAGAAAACAGGGGGAACCACAACCCACTACCCGTCGGGTCCGTCTTCGAACGCCGAATACGAATGCGTATACCGCCGTTGCAAAAAGCGACATCGTTATCTTGCAGTCCCCCAGGAACCCGCGCCGAAGGGGCCGCCAGCTCACTAACCCGCAGGGCCCCGAAAAATGCAATCCCGAATGCAGAAGCAAATAAAATCGCTTCAAAAGGTGAACTACAAATCGAATTAGTATTTACTATAAGACGCTGCAAAAGCGAAAAAGAAATTGGACGCCTAAGCAACTTCTGCTCCCTTAATCTTTCCCAACCATTTAAAGCCTGGCGCAAAATAAAACATTTTGTGCCATCCTCCCATCTGCGCAGCTTAAGGCTATGTGCGCACTGGGAAATGGAATTTTCTTGAGAAAATTCCGCATGCTCTCAAAGATTACCGCACCCGCGGTAAAAAAACGCGGGAAACCGCACCCGAAAACCGCATGCGGTTTGCTGCGTTTTTACCGCGGTATTGTTCGCGGTATTGCCGCGGTTTTGCCGCGTGCGGGTTGGGATGTGCTTTATTGCATTCAATGCAATAAAGCACATTGAAGAAAAAAAAAAAAAAAAAAGTCATTTAATTCTGAGATAGTAGATAGACAGAAGAATAGATAGAGGGATAGATAGATAGACAGACAGATAGAGGACAGATCGCTGCATTTCCCACGGTCGGCAGTGAGTTCACATTACCGGCCGTGGGAAATGACCGGTAATTACCTCTGCTGTCTGCTGCTTTCATTCAGCGCTGTGTCTGTGACAGTCGCGGCTGGATGTAAGCAGCGCAGGACCTGTGGATTACGCCGAAGCGGTGGATTACGCCGGAGCTTTGGTGCGGGAGGGGTTAATAAAATGGTGAACGAGGCTTGTTTGTTTTATTTAAAATAAAGGATTTTTCTGTGTGTGTGTTTTATTCACTTTACTTACGGGTTGATCATGTCAGCTGTCACATAGACGCTGCCATGATCAAGCCTGGAGTTAATGGCGGTGGTCCCCCACCATCATTAACCCCTTGTATTACCTTGCTGCCACTGCTACACGGCAGCAAGAAGAGCCGAGGACACGCCGGTGCTGCCGCATAATGCATGCGACAGTGCCGGGGCAGCTGCGGCTGATATTCTCGGCTGCGGGAGGGGGAGTGAGGCAGGGGACATTATCCCTGCCCCTCTCCCTCCCCAGCCTGAGAATACCGGGCCGCCGCTGTGTGCTTACCTCGGCTGGAAGGTAAATATGCAGCGGAGCCCACGTTCTTTGTTTGTTATATTTCCGTTTTCTTTCTATGTGTGTTCTATGTGTCTGTGTGTGTGTGATCTGTGTGTGTTTACTCTCTGCATGGCTTCCTCTTCCTGTAATGACATCACTTCCCTGCAAACCGCAGACAGGCGATGTACATTACCGGAGGTAAACCGCGAAATACCGCAGGGAATAACGCAGGAAAACGCAGTGAACCGCACAGAATTTGCTGCCTGCGTTATTCCCTGCGGGATTTCATGATTAACATTGGAGTCAATGGAGTGAAATCCCGCAGCGATGTGCGGAAAAGAATTGACATGCACTTGTTTTTGCTGCGGGATTCCCGCAGCAAAACATGCAGCTGTCAAATTCCGCCCAGTGCGCACAGGATTTTTTTTCTCCATAGGATTTGCTGGTGATTCACTGCCGAGATGTTATGAACATTTTCTGCAGCGAAACATGCAGAAAATCCGCGGCAAAATCCGGTAAGTGCGCACATAGCCTTTAATGAAAGGCCAAACCTGACAGCCTATTCTTAGCCAAAGCCGCTGACGAACCAGCGGCATGGAGCTGCTGCAAGTAACGCTCTAAGGCCTCAATCCTGGCTGAGCTAGATGAAGCAACTGGCAGATTACCTGCACAAACACACCACTCTTGCCAAGCCTTACCGTACGCCGTCCATGTTGATGAAGCTATGGAGGCACGAACCAGCGGCATCAGGGGGCCTCCGGCACCTCCCAGAGGTAGTCCGGGCACGTTGCTCCTTGCTGACTGACCAATGGAGCAAGCTCCCGGAATTTCTGGAAATCAAAACGTGAAAGCGCATCAGCCATAGAATTCTTTATACCCGGCACGTGCCAAGCACGAACCCAAATATTAAGGGACAAGCATCTCAACACCAAGAAACGAATCAGCTTCACAACCGGAAGTGAAGAAGACAACAAATGATTCACAGCGTGGACAACACTTTCATTGTCGGACCAGAAACAAACTCGAGAATTGGCCAATTCCTCACCCCAAATAACAACCGCCACCACCAATGTAAAGAGCTTGAGCAGCGTGAGGTTTTTTGTCCATTCACATTCAATCCATCTGGATGGCCAACGCTCAGCACACCACTGGTCCCGAAAAATAACTCCAAAACCAACAGACCCGGCCGCGTCAGCAAACAGGGGGAGGTCCTGACACGAACGCTCCTCGCCTTGGAAGCAAGTGCGACCATTATATTGCAACAAAAAATTCCTCCACACTTGTAAGTCCGCCCTTAACGGGAGGCCTATTCGAATCCTATGGTGTGAAAGCTGAACACCTCGCATGGCCATGGCCAGTCGCCTAGAAAAAATCCTGCCCATCGGCATAATGCGGCACGCAAAAGCCAAAGACCCCAGGAGGGACTGCATCTGTGCCAACGTAACTTTCTTAAGGGAATGGAAACCATCTATCAAACCTAGAAGCTTATCAATTTTTTCAACAGGTAAACGGAAAACCATGTCCATGGTATCGATTTCAATGCCTAAAAATGAAAGGCACGAAAGAGGACCCACAGTTTTTTCCTCAGATAATGGGACACCAAAAACGCCCATTAACTCCTTAAACCTCATCAGAACATTGCTGCACCTGTCCGAACCTGCTGGACCGACAAACAAGAAGTCTTCCAAGTAGTGAGTGACCAACTTAGAGCCTGAATCATCTTTAATGACCCATTCCAGGAAACTGCTGAAAAGCTCAAAATGCCTGCATGAAATTGCACACCCCATGGGCAGGCAAGTATTATAATAATAAGCCCCATCGACGACACAACCCAAAAGGTGATGACAATCCGGATGTACAGGCAAAAGGCGGAAAGCGGACTCGATGTCTGATTTAGCCATTAGCGCACCACGCCCGGCTTGCTAAACCATCAAAACTGCATGATCAAAAGAGGCATAAACCACCGAAGACGCTTCCTCACTAATTCCGTCATTTACGGATGAGCCTCGGGGATGAGATAAGTGGTGGATCAACCTGTTTTCTCCAGGCTCCTTCTTAGGGACTACACCCAAAGGGGATACCCTAAGGTTGGAGAAAGGGAGTGAAGCAAAAGGCCGTTCCATGCGACCAAGGGACACCTCCTTTCGCTATTTTTTTAAACAACAGATGGAAGCTCTCTGGCCGATTTCAGGTTAGAGGAAAACGACGGGGTCACAGAATACCGAAAAGGTATGAAAAATCCGAACGTGAAACCAACCCGCAGCTGAGCAGCTGCCACTTTATTGTGGTACCTGCTTAGCCACGGCTCCATCGCGGAGACGTTCACTGGGGTCCTTAATTTCTTGTTGTGGGGTTGACCTACTGGAGGTGGCTTTTTGAGCAGGGCGAGAGCACTTGACGAGTGCATGTGGGCCTACTACATGCCGAGCATTCATGCTTGTATTTACATAATCCGAAGTACCTGCAGTGGCCGTCATTAAACAGCCAGCAGGTGCCAGGCCTGCGGGCCGAAACTGGCCCCGAGCCAGGCTGCTGGCCCGGGGCCCCGAAATGAAAGGGCTGGCTGGGCCTTTGGGACATCATAAGGCGCAGCCATGAATCTGTGGCTTTAACACCCCAACCAAGTTGCGGATTAAGAGCAAGGCGACGCCGGAAATCCTCATCATATCTCCACCAAGCGGAACCGCCATGCGTCTTATACGAATTATAAATTGTGTCCATGTATAGAAAAAGTTCCGAGCACCGCTCAGGATGCTTTCTACCCATGACACAGCCTAAGACAAAAAACGCTTGAAGCCAATTATTTATGGACTTCGCAATCTTAGGACGGCGCTCATACGGCCTGTCCACAGGCCGCTTTTCACGGTCAACCGAGCTTTGTTCTGGCGACAATAAGGACCAAATATCTATATAATCATTGGTCCAGATCTTATTTATGGTCTCCTGATCCAGGTGGGAACCCAAAGGGGCAACACCACAATAGAAAACGTCCCTATGAATATCTGCGCGAACAGGCGGGAGAGCCGAAGGGGACACGCTTTGAGGCAACAGTTTAGGGTTCAAAACCACCTTATCCCCACTTAAAATGCTTCTCAACGTGTCCACTGTAACATACTTGTCCCCCACCCCGCCCCAAGCACCCGAATAATCAAACTCACCAACTGGCGCCTCAGGCACTGGGATCACCGATGACGTAGGGCCTCCTTGCGCGGCCTGACCTGGCTGTTCATCCCGAGAACGACAAGGTGAATTCCGTCTTGATGCCCGACCATGGGATCCCGAGGATGAAGACGAACGGTATCTCGAGTATCGTGACCGACGACTCCGACAGGAAATGGAACACCGTCTCCTGCGGTGACTATGCCGGCTACGACGGCTATAAGATCCTCTATCCGAGTCATACGAGGAGGAAGACGACCTGTGATGTCTTCTCCTGCCTCGTCTCGAACGACCCAGGCCTGGCGAGGCCACGTTGGA